>NW_024882189.1:150000-378187 GCF_019059575.1 Amphibalanus amphitrite
TTATTTGCCCCTGCTCCCCGCTCGGAGTCCTCCCTCTCGGAGCCGCCCCCCCCCCCTCCCCGCTGGGAGTCGCCCCGCGGTGGGCGGTGTTCCCCGAACCCGGCGGGCCGCTGCGATGTGTGCGGGCAGGTGTTTAGACTCGGGCCGACACCGCTGGCTTGCACCGCGCTGTTTGTGTAGTGGGTCGGAGCGGCGCGATTGAACCGGGCCGCCGCAGCTCCCCCGGGCTGCAGCCTCATATACCCACCGTTCGGGGAACCGGAGACTCATAGGAGGGTCCGACAGAAGGGGCAGAATCGCCGCCGAAATCGGCTGCAGACGCAACGGTGTGCCGGTGCGACCATAACAGAGGTGTGTTCCCCGAAATGGAGGTCGCAGGGTGCCTATTTTCACATATTTCGTTATTCGTCATACTGCTGAGAGCATCACTACGGGGAAACATTCTGAATAGTGCTCGACCATTTCCCGTTAATTTGATGGGATGCTGGGTTATTCCTAAATTGTTACACGAAAGTACGTCCGATACGCTCAATGTCGTGTCATCATTTTAACTGCTCCTGGTCGTTCTGGTCGTCTGGGATCATTACCATTTCCGTTACAACTTCCGGAAGACGCAGTATTCTACGACACGAGTATCCTTTATTGAACGTTCGATATGACGCCACTCCCCAGTTGAGTGATGATGCTGGGAGCCTATGGCGGACGCCTGCTGTGCCGTGCTGGGGTTGTTTACGGCAACACGTACGCTCTGGGGGACACTGGGAGAAATTCTCGCGACGTCTAATTAAGATAGTATCCGATCTCATTTAAGCGCACGGCCTGTTCCTTTCTTAGCTGTGACACATGAAACCAGGCGAGCAGCTTTGTTTACATCGTTACTGCATGGTAGGTGGCTAGATTGTTCATCAGCGATAACAGTCTATTAGCGATAACGACACAGTCTATTAGCGGACATCAATGCACACAAATACACAGTATTCGACCCAGCTTCAAGCGACATCTGACGAAGGTATGACAATAAACCACTGTGAAGTGAATGAGGGGCGCACGTGGCGGTCAGGTCCCGGGGGCGTGTGGTCGCCGCCGGGACGTCATCTGGCGACGTCACACATTAACACCGGGCGGCGACAGTCTGTGAGAGGACCGGCCGGTGAGTCAGCGGCGGACCACGGACCACGGCCGGCGGAGGACCGCACACATACACCGACAGTCAGCAGCCAGTCGGTGATACCGTCAGCGGTCAGCAGACAGCGGCAACCAGCTGCCACCAGCTGCGGCCGGTCAGCGGTCGGTCAGCGGGGCGGCCGCCGACAGGTCGACGCCGATGACGCAGCCGCGCGCCTTGGTGAGCGCCTTCTGCAGACGGCGCTGATACTGCTTGATGAGCCGGCGCGACGGGCCGCGGCGCCGCCGCCGCCGCTTCCGCGCCTTACAGCCGCGCCGCTGGCTCATCGACATACAGTCGATGAAACGCTGCCGGAGGAGACAAGGCGGGCGTCAGCATCACACTGGGGGACACAGGCGGGCGTCAGCGTCACACTGGGGGACACAGGTGGGTGTTAGCGTCACACTGGGGGACACAGGTGGGCGTCAGCGTCACACTGGGGGACACAGGCGGGCGTCAGCGTCACACTGGGGAACACAGGCGGGCGTCAGCGTCACACTGGGGACACAGGCGGGCGTCAGCGCAGACTGGGGGACACAGGTAGGTGTTAGGGCAGACTGGGGGACACAGGGCGGGTGTTAGCGCCACACTGGGGGACACAGGGCGGGCGTTAGCGCAGACTGGGGGACACAAGGCGGGCGTCAGCGTCACAATGGGGGACACAGGGCGGGTGTTAGCGCAGACTGGGGGGACACAGGGCGGGTGTTAGCGCAGACTGGGGGACACAGGGCGGGTGTTAGCGCAGACTGGGGGATACAGGGCGGGCGTCAGCGTCACACTGGGGGACACAGGTGGGTATTAGCGTCACACTGGGGGACACAGGGCGGGTGTCAGCATCACACTGGGGGACACAAGTGGGTGTTAGCGTCACACTGGGGGACACAGGCGGGCGTCAGCGTCACACTGGGGGACACAGGGCGGGCGTCAGCGTCACACTGGGGGACACAGGTAGGTGTTAGCGCAGACTGTTAGCCGAGCCCTCCGGCCCGCAGTTTTGGTGGGCCAGCGAGAGTCAGGGAGCGACTCTGGCCAGAGCGGACACCTCGTAGCCCGGTTTATACGGGATCTGATCAGCTGTATGACTCCCGCAGCGGCCGGTGCTGTGTTCCGGGCTCTATGGGCCGGTGTCAGCGCCGGGCCGCAGTGTTTGCTCGCCGTCCGTCGGTGCCGTTAGTGGCGCCGGAGACAGACGGGCGGTGATCGGTGGACGGAGACCGCACCAATAAACAGACGCGCCGGCTGATGTCAGCTCGGTGCAGCCGGGCCGGCTCTCCCTGCCGGGCCGGCCGTGCGAGCAGTGCGGTCAGTAACGGGCCGTCCCAATGGACGGACTGAGCGACTGTACCTACCGACTGCCGACCGAGCGCAGTCGGTCAGTACCGGACTGAGCTCAGCCAGGGACTGAGCGCAGTCAGACAGTGTTTGAGATCCTGCTGGTCGGAGACGGATGCTCTGCTCCCGCACATCAGTCGGACAGGGATTACATCGGCTGAAGGTCTGATCCTACCGGCTCACCTCTTTTGTTCGACATATAATCTCGAAATCGGGGGAAGATCGGAGCCTTTTCAGCACCCTCTTGCCGCAGCGCCGGAGAGCCCTAAATAAACAGACGTCTGAAACAGAGGATCGGTCGTCAGCACGATAGCTTCTGAGGAAGTAGTGGGATTCGCCGCCAATATTCATAAGAATTCGAATTCGTTTAACGAAAGACAATAAGCCGAGTCGTACATTGTACATACGTATAGTGTACACTGTACATGTACATACACAAACTGGCCATGCAAGGCTGTACTAATAAGTCCGGGTTCCACGCGGGTCCCTACATTTTGTATGGATCAGGAGGCAATAAAAGTGATCATGCCATCACGCTCTTCATTTTTGTTGTGGCAATCGGGCATGTCGCTACCGTTTGCATGCATGTTTGTAGCGACGCCCTCTCCAAATAGCTCAGTCTGTCGCCCCTTTTCCTCACGGCACAGTGGGTCGCCCCTCTCCATAGTCCATACGGTTTCCCTCCGACTGCAGGCCAGTCACCTCCCCGCTCCCCGCTTCCCTCACCTTTGGTGGTGGCCGGTCGTCTCCTGCCGGACCTATTGCGCTGCTTGTTGTTCCGCTGGGGTCTCCCCGCCTTGCCAGTGCTGTTCTGAAGCTGTTTGGACTTTGTTCGGTAGCGCTTCTGCGACGACTTTCCTTTGGCACGGGAGCCGGCCTTGGCGACCGCAGACACCTCGTTGTTGGCTGCCTCTCCCCTGCAGAGACATGAGCCCGGCGGTTAGTCCACTCCGATGGCCCATACTTGTCTCTCCTGTTGCCCCCGGCCCTACTGCTCTATACTTGGCCATTTGATGATATGCGCAATGTTTGAACCATTAACGCGATCTGAGGCCTTCATTGTAACACAAAATCTGGCCTCCTGCCGTGCGCCGGAGAGCTGACGGTCGACTGCGGGCGGTGTGCGCCGCGGAGTGATGGACTCGGGCCCCGGTCCCGGCCTACCTGCGGCGCTGTTTGAGCTGATAGCGTTTGACCTGGCCGGCGATTGTGTGCGCCTTCCTGTGGAGGCGCGAGTAGCGGCCGCGGCGCGGCCTCTGGCCGGCCTCAAGGCAGACGAACAGGGTCACCAGCACGACGGCCACCAGCAGCCAGCTGCGCATCGCTGCAACAGGGCAGAGACTCAGTACAGAGACAAACACACAGACAGACAGACAGACAGACAGACAGACAGACGCACATACAAACACGGGGGCAGCAGGGTCACCGGTGGAGACGTAGGTGCGAGATATAATTTGTCAGGCCCTCATGCGGCCTACATTTGGAAGATATTAGATAATGAATAAGGGCCCTCCCGCGTAAACGAATCCATTGATATGCTATGCAGCAACCTAAATCGTTCAAGTAATGGCTCACAACGCTGAAGACTACGTAAAGCAGGGCCAGCTCAAAGCCGGAGCTTTTGGACTACCTACCTGTTCTGGAAATTGATGCCGATTAGCTGCTCGAGCAAGGGGCTATTAGCATAGCCGACTGGACTGATAACACCGTTTTAGTAGGCAAACTTTTGTGGTGCATTACCTCCGCTCTGCATATAGCATGATAATAGCCCCTAGAAAGGCCTGCAAGTGTGATCACAACACGGGAATGTCGTAAAGAGCAGGCGAGGCCCTGAGGATGAGCGACTGCAAACGGGAGGTCGTGCAGGCACGCTGAATTCGTGTCGGTCACAGGCGCTGTATGTACGAGGGCCAGGAACGCCGTATCCGGGGCACTGGCATCTGGCCGAGACGGTACGCACTACTCGCACGGCCTGAGTAACACCGTCAGAACGGCATATACCGGCATCTGGCCGAGACGGTACGCACTACTCGCACGGCCTGAGTAACACCGTCAGAACGGCATATGCCGGCATCTGGCCGAGACGGTACGCACTACTCGCACGGCCTGAGTAACACCGTCAGAACGGCATATGCCGCCGGCCTGGGCCGTATATGTCACTATCACGTAACGTATAAAATGTTGCGCGACATAGGCACTGGACGAACACGGAATTCGGAACGTACCCGTGCCTTTCGAAAGTAAACGTCAGAAGAACTGGGCCTTGTTTGAATAATGGGCATCTGTGTCCGAGTTTGGCATTTTCCACCTGTTCAGTGCGACTCGCCTGAGGTCAGCGTCGACTCCCAGTCTGCGCCGACCCACTGACCTTGACACGCACGTGACGAGCGCCGTCACTCGGCCGCTGCAGCATTTGACGCCGCTGCTGATAAGACGACCCCGGCGGAACGTGGCGCCGCTCGGGACGCCCTGGTGCCGGAGTAATGGCCATGAACGTAGCGTCGCATTCGTAGTTGTTTTCATCGTCGAGATCGACAGTGCACCAGAAGGGCGGTGGGAGGCCGTCCCTTCCATGTTTGCCCTTGGCTCGGCCACGGCGTCGGTCAGTGTTGGTTCTCCCGTGCCCGGGCTGTGTGCGGACACCTCCCGGGGCTGAGGGTGTTACGCTGCGGCTCGGTCAGTGTTGGTTCTCCCGTGCCCGGGCCGTGTGCGGACACCTCCCGGGGCTGAGGGTTACGCTGCGGCTCGGTCAGTGTTGGTTCTCCCGTGCCCGGACTGTGTGCGGACACCTCCCGGGGCTGAGGGACGAGGGTTATGCTGCGGCTCGGTCAGTGTTGGTTCTCCCGTGCTCGGGCCGTGTGCGGACACCTCCCGGGGCTGAGGGTTATGCTGCGGCTCGGTCAGTGTTGGTTCTCCCGTGTGTGCGGACACCTCCCGGGGCTGAGGGTTACGCTGCGGCTCAGTCAGTGTTGGTTCTCCCGTGCCGGGGCTGTGTGCGGACACCTCCCGGGGCTGAGGGTTATGCTGCGGCTCGGTCAGTGTTGGTTCTCCCGTGCCCGGTCCGTGTGCGGACACCTCCCGGGGCTGAGGGTGTTACGCTGCGGTCCCTCCACGTGGTGGTTCCATCGCCTGGGTGAGCTGAGGACGGATTAAATATCACGCCACCGCAGCGCCACATGCCAGCCCTGTTTGCCCTGGGAGTTTTTGAGTTGGCTGGCGGGCGCCCGTATCTACCTGCTGGCGGGGCGGTCGATTGGGTCCCACGATGCCGTATAAGGGCAGGGCTACGAGCAGCCGCCTGTGGCTCCCCGCGGCCGGAGATGCGCCGGTGGGGAGACGCGGCCCTCCCGACGCGCCGGAATGTCGGCCCTCTGTCCGTGCAGGCGGGCCGCCCGGAGGAGCAGGAGAGGTGACCTCTGGCCTCGGGGGCGGGCCGGGGACCGTCTCTGAGACCCGCCGGAAATGGCTGCACGCCGCCGCGGCCCGGTGAGCGCCACCGGACGGCGGCCGCCGCGCTGGCGCACCCTCGGCCCTCGGCGCCGTCCGCAGCACGACGTGCACAGAGCGCCCACCGGAGGGGCGCGGGAGGGGCGGCGGGCGGCTCCCGGCGGGGCAGAGGAAACGGCCAGCGGCGCGGGCAGAAACGGAGCGCCAGCCGCCGGCTGAGGTCCGGCGCGGTCCGCTGACGGACGAGTCCGGCGGTGCCCCGTCCGGTGCCCGGTCCCCCGCCCCGGACCCCCATGTCCTGGGCTTCCCTCTCCCGAGTGCCTGCCGCGGACGTCTCTGCCGTGGCACCCTGCCCCGAATGTTTCCGCTGCGGCGCTCTGCCCCGCGGACTCGCCTGTCCTGGGCGCCCTGTCGGGACACTGCTGCGGCGCCCCGCAGTGCAGCCGGTCATTAGTGCAGCGCTCAGCAGCTCCGCGGCGGCGGCGTTCGGCGAACGGCGCCCCGTGCAGCCGGCGCCCGCTGCCGCGAACCGGGCGCGTCCTGTGGCGTGCCGGGCACCCACCACCTGCTTACTGCATGTAATCTCGCACGTAAAATTAATTTCGGCGTCCCGTTCGGCGCTGAATGAGAGCGGCACGGGCGCGGCGAGATGGCGTGACTGGGCGACGGTGACTCACCGGGATGGGCGCCGCACAGCCCTATTTTTGCCGAGGCCTTTCTTGAAGCAGTGGCATTTAGGCTGGCATTGTTCGTCTGAGGACGCGCCTTTTAGCACGCGATCATTGAATCAGTACCTGGCCAGTTACAAGGTATTAGTTGCCAGGCACAGGTCATGCAGTGGGCTGATTTTTTACGACAGAATAAATCTTGGTCGCGAAAGGGTAACGGGTGCCTAACTGAACTACCCCACTGCAACCGTACCAATCTCATGAATGATAAATCGATCCGACCCGCTTTTACCAAATCTATGGCTCAAAAAAGAGTTATCCTCTTGCACGTAACTAAAGTACCTTAAGTATGACTGGTAAGTAGGTACCTTTGGACGTCAGCATTGCCATTAAATTCTAACAAACGTATATTGTATGACATTGACGTTATGGTAGTACGCGTAGATATGGACGGATTAAGGTCTCGCCCGAGGCAGACGGTTTTATGGAACATTTTCGCTGTAAATGCAGCGAGATATAGTACCTGATCGGATGCGTCTGATGACAACCTTTTCATAGGCACCGTGATGGCTGCATCTCTATATCACTGGCAGACGATAGTAAACACTGATGGACGATAGCTTATGGACGCATCAACTGTGATTAGCTGGACGTTGAATGTAAATATAGCGTAGGTAGTCAGTTAACTTTCAGTCTATGTGAGATCAATCCCGGCCTTCCGGCGCACAAAGTAGCTAAGTTGTCAAAACTTTTCGCGTGTCATTCGAAAGGTCACTCACTGTATGAAGCTGAAAATGAGCATCTATTATTTACTCCCTGGACCCAACTTTGAAGTGAGTTGGCTGAAACAAGCAATCAAACCGAGCCCACACCTACGCGAGCTATTTCCGACCATTTTCTTTCCTCGACTCTCGTGTGTGACCGGAAACGCTGCACCGGCGGCCGCCGTTGTACGGCTGTACGCGGATGCACATTGCCGGCGGACGAGCTGCCGTCCTGGGCGCCCCCCGGGCCCGGGTAATAACTGTACTTGCCCAGCCGGACGTCGCGCGCCTCTGACGGTGACCAACTACCTATGGCGAGCGCCCATTCAGGAGGTCTGCAGCCGCTCTTCAATGGCATGTCTGCACGGAAGGAGGCGAGGCGAGCGGCCGGCCCGTGCCGCTCTCAGACGGTCGGCCCGTGCCGGTGCGTCCTCTCTCCACTGTGATCCCTGTTCAGACGGCCGGCCCGTGCCGCTCTTCATCCTTCAGGCGGCTGACCCGTGTCGCTGTCTGCCGTCCGATGTCACTGTTCAGTGTTCACTGCCGTTCTCGAACGACTCGGCGACTCTCGGCAGCAGTCGTGATTCTATCCCGAATGGTCCGTCGTGTTCTGTGTCAAACCCAATCGTTCAGCCATTCGGTGAACACTCGGAGTCCGGTCCGTCTCGTCTACTCCCATCATCTTCTCATCGCCATGTTCCATCTCACACCGTTCGGTCCTAACTCGTCCTCTTTCTCTCTCTGTCCCATTCCATTTCGGGCCGCTCACAGTCATACAGTGTTTTTTATCATTTCTACCATGCCATCTGTACCTATGCCGTATACCAAGTCCCTCCGGCCTCCACCCGTGCGGTGGTAGACGGATAATTGGTACGATAGCGTTATTAGCCGTTTAAAATGTTGGTGGCTGGTCCGGTATGCTCCAAAGGTCTGCCCCACACGAGCAGGCCACACCTTTTGGCAGAATGCCGGAGTACCTAAACACGCCAACGGGTTAGGCCTGGAAACTGCGGCCAGCACGAGGCGCCCGCCGCGCCGCTCCTCCCCGAGTGTGTTCGGAGCACGGTTTTATCGCACCTGTCTGGTGCATGCAGTGTTACAGACGGCCGATTACACATCATTGATCGGTTTAACGTTTTACGGGCACTGCAGTGGTCGAGCCCGTATCGCCCGGGTGCTGCGCCCGTCCCTCTCCATAACGAACCTGATAGGCCTGCTTCTTTACACTGCGCGGCGAACTATGGGTTCAGGTACATGCATATGTACATACAGCGCCGCTGAATCACGCTGAAGGCTCCGTACGTTTATTTTCGGCGACGGTCGCGCGTCCACCGCGCCGCGGCACAGTTTTCCTGCTGGGCGTCGGCATTGTTCGACTGATAACAAAAACACGGTGTCGCCATTTTTATCGGAGGGGCATTTGGACCGGTGACGTAGTGGTGGAACCGGCGGGGGCTGCGGAAAAATGGCGTCTAACGGCGCGGGGTGCGCTGTGCCACCGGACCAGGTGCGGCGCCCACCGGGCTCCCACGGGCCGCCGCAGCTCCTCCGAGACTCCGGACGGGGCTTCCCGCGACTGCAGGAGCTACATGTTCCCAGTATCCACTGTCGGCGATCTCACGTGTAGTTGTCCACTCTCGGGTATAATGTCCTTTTATCGGACCCAAATTCCGATTCCCTATAAATGGGCATGGTAATTTCCCGCTACATGAGATTGATGATGGGAATACACAAACTGGAATGGAAACTGACGTCCTCAGTACCTATACCCTAGCTGTACCCTACTTAAGAGCAATTTTGGTTAGTCAAAGTTTTCCTATGCCATCTTTTTAAGAGACAGATACCTAAGTGTGCCGAATTCTTGTGACTTGCAAGAAATTAGGTAGGACAAATGTTACATCAGCAATCAGTAGGTATATATGTATAGCTCATAAAGTCGGTGTCAAGGTGCGGTCGGTAAGTGTCAGCGGCTGCATTGAATCGCAAACGCTGGAAACTTACACCCATGAAGCGGTTCAACTGCAAATATTTAAATGTTCAGCATCTTACGAGGATCACCTCTTCCAGGACGATAACAGGAGAACGGAAGTGAGCCGGCCCGGAGCTCGGCTGGGAAAGGACGAGCCCGGCCCGGTGACTCACACTCTCAGTGCGGCAGTAAACAGGGATTTTATTGTCCTTATTTACTAAAGATGCATCACATGTGAGGGTTCCTGATCAGCAGGAAGGTATCGCGGAATAACGAGTGCCAGCGCTGCACTTCGGTGGTGAGACGACTTCCGGGACGGACCTTGCCGCCCGGTATCCGGTTCCGTCCATGTGCTGTGTTACGGAGGACGGCCCCGGGGCGGCGGACAGCAGACGGGGGGGGGGGGGTAAAGGAGCGGTCCACGGGGGGAGGGGACAGCAGACGGGGGGGGGCGGGGCGGTCCACGGGGGGAGGGGACAGCAGACGGGGGGGGCGGAGCGGTCCACGGGGGCGGCTCTGTCCCTCCGGCGGACAGCAGACGGGGGGGGGGGGGGGGGCGGAGCGGTCCACGGGAGCGGCTCTGTCCCTCCGGCGGACAGCAGACGGGGGGCGGGGGGGGGGCGGAGCGGTCCTCGAGGACGGCTCTCCTCCGGCGGATAGCCGTGAGTCATTCAGCCACAGCCGGTAACTCGGAGCAGACGGCTAAGAGAGCTGAGCAGTCTGCGGGGAGCTGATCAGCTAAGGACTCCGCCGGCGAACCCTGACTCAGCTGCAGTAAACGGAACACGGCTGGATATAGCCCGAGTGCCGGCCCCATATCAGCATCATGGGGCGATGCGTCCGAGTCTGAATTGGACTGGTCGTTGCTTTCTTCTGGCGCAACTGGTGAATCAGCCTTTGCCAAAGCTGGTCCGATCCGAGTAAATTGGCGGTCAGCCTGCGTGTCCGGTCGTTGGTCGGTGATCATCTGACGTGCCTGGTCATTGGTCAGATGCCAGCCTGCGTGCCCAGTCATGCAGCGGTCAGCCCGTTCAGTGGCGGCCACTGCCGTCCGGTACACTCACACCGTCTACAGACTCGCTCACTTGAGCATCTCCATGACATCAGCGGACGGCTGTAATTAGCCGTAAAAGACAATTAGTCCTTACATTGGTTCTGTGAGCATATCTAAGGTCTCGTGCTTTCTCTTTACTCAAACTAGCCGGCAGATACCTACGTTACCCTTTGAGTCACGTTCACTTCGCGCTTCCGCCCGGCGCCATAAGCCGGAAACTCAGTCCTCCCTATCGCTCCCATATTTGTCGTGAATGACTCGAGTTGACCGCATTTCTCCCACGTCCGTATGATGCATGGACATGACGTAACTATGAGAGACCGTGAATGGACAAAAGCCAAAAGGTGAGATAACCGGCTCACGGGCGCGGCGCTTACGTATAAGGCGATATTGCGTGCGGGGACAAATACAGCCCACATCGCGGTCACCATTCACTCACTGTGCAGTTGTGCGGGTGCACCCAGCACGGCAGTGCCACGTCATCTGTGACGTCCCAGCCGGCCCGGCCGACCTGCCCCTGTCACGGAGGTCGGAGGCCGCGGGTGGGACCGGGTGACGAGTGCAGGCCGCGTGCTAGCCACTCCACCCGGCCGACTGGCGCCTTCCCGGGGGATCATCGCGTTACGTCAGCTAATTTCCCGGCGCCCGGCTGCGCGACCCCCACCCGGCCAGCGTCCAAACGGCGCCTCCTCGCTGCGGGCATCTCCGAATATTCACTGTCTGCCCTTACCTGCTGGCCATGCGCTGTAGTGTGGATAGGATAGGTTCAGTTAGGATAGCGATAGTAGGACATGTTGTCGGGAGACTTTGTGTCGAATTCTGTAGGAGTGAGATGCTCGATGACGAGTGGCGTGAGTTAGAACGTATCGACAAATAAGCATATCCTACATTAATATTGCATTAAGCTTGTCGCACAGGGCAATAAATGCCACTACGACATCATTGTTAACAATGCACTGAACGTTTTACGTTGGTGCCCGGTGCGGCCGAAATCGCCCTCTCGCCGTGGGAGACTGCGACGCACCCACGCCATTATAACACCAGGCGGATGTGTGCCAACGTCCGGCGGCCAGCTAAAAATCACACCAAAACGGAAGCAGAGCCGACCAGTCCAGGTGTCCGCCGGTGGTTCAGCAGTGTTCAGCTGTTCACAGCTATCCCATTCCTCCCATCCTTCCCTGTTCCGTCTCCCATTTCCGTCCCTGTCCGCTACCATACCGTTTCCCATATCTTCCCCAGTCGTAACCGTCTCTCCCGTCCTTCCCTGTCGTACCGTCTCTCCTATCCACTGTGATTAGTGATACCGTCTCTCCTATTCTGTGGTACCGTCTCAGTCCCAACCTTCCCCTGTGGTACCGTCTCTCCTATCCACTGTCGTAACGTCTCTCCCATTCGCCCTGACGCACGATCTGTAACGCATCTAATGCCAACATCAGTCAGCCGTCCCAGTCGTGTGGCCTCTTATATCCTGCCTTGTCGTGACCTCTTTCATTTTCATACGCTTTTACCACTCCAGTAGCTGAATGACCGTCTCTGATGTTCTAAAGTAATGTGGAGCGCGTCGGTCGGTTCATGAAGGCGCTGCGTCGCGGCGGCGGCGGAGGGCACGCGCCTCGGCGCGGCGGCCGCCTCTCGTGGAGGAGACCCGTTACGACACAGGCTGATGACGAGGGTGCACGCTGCACGGTGCCGCAGTGCCGCCGGGTCGGCCGGAGCCGCGCGGCTCACCGTCACGGCGCAGTTGCCATGTGGAACGTGCAGTCGGTCACACGCGGCAGCCGCTCAGAAAGTGAGGAGGACCTCTGGCAGGGTGGATGTGTGCTACTTAGAGGCAGAGTAGGTAGCTTGTCTGAGACGGATTAACATCGCCCAAGGTTGAACCGATACGGCATGTTGCTGCGGGATTACGGACAATCAGGTTCGCTCACATGTCTTTTGCAATGGGCAATAACACGGCACGACTTCCGCATTATGAGCGAGTTAACGACGCAACGGCACCGCAGAAAGTCTCGCTCTGTTTTACGACGGCGACGTTTTGCACGGTGCAATACCGTGTTCGGCTGCAGCCGGCCGCGGCATTTTTTGTCGGCAGCCGTGTAGGCACAGTGAACATGCACAGCTACAGATTGGCGGAGTTGATCCTGCCGACCCGGTTTCTGGGCGACAGTCTGTGCTGGCTCGACACGTTGTTCTGGCAGATTAGCAGTCCGGTGTCGGCAGAACTGGGGACGGTCTGTTCATGTCCCCAGCGCTGAGCGGTGATCAGCGCCGCTGTCGGCTGTCCGGTGTCCAGCCGTCGGCAGGTCGGAGAGGAACCGACCCCTCTCAGAGCAGGCACTGTAAGGGACGAACCGACATATAGGCACCGTGGCAGGTCGACCGACCCTTCCCTCTCCGGTCAGATACACCGTGCCATGGGACCGCTGAACATCAGTTTAACACCCCCTATCGTCTGTAATTCACGCGATACCGCGAGCTCCGGGTTTTCCTATCAATACATCAGCTCGAACGCGCGCTGCGTAGCAAACAAGGTAAACCTGGGAGTTGGGTCGCGGTCGCTGTTTGAACAGTGAGACGCACTCGGCATGCTCGCTGCTGACCAGCGCAGCTGGTGCCGGTCCGGGCTGCGGGTCTGCTCACCGTAACGACACCGTAGCGCCCGAGCCAACACCCAATAGCCAGGAATCGCCGAGCGAGCTCGCGACTGGGCTGTGACTCACGGCTCACGCAGTGACCTGTCGCCTGAGGAGTCGTTGGCGCCGTCCGGGCGGTGTGCCACTCCGCGCCCCGCCACCCGCAGCGAGCGACCGTTCCCGGCTCGCCAGTAGGTATACCCATCGCACGGTTCGTCGGAAGGTCATCTCAGGCTCAAAAGAAACGATATATACCATTCGAAAGCTGACGGTGAGCTGAATCCAAAAATGTAATTTTTATCAAAATCGATCGATGGCCTTTTTTGAAAATTGCGTTTTTGGAAAAACTTTATAATTTTTTATTCAACGGGCTGTCCCGGACATTCTTGAAAACATAAACATGGATTTTTGAGTTCCAGTGAAAGCTGAATGCCAAAAGAACAATATTTAGCGAAGCAATATTTCCTAACATTAACCCTCGCCCGTAAACGGCGATCTGCCACCTTCGCCCATGCAGGGGGGGGTTGGTGCGACCCCCCCCTTGGCGTTTGAAAACGGAGCGTCGTAGAGCTTAGCGGAAAAGACCAACGGATTGCTCTCGCCGAGATCTCGCGATTGGTGGTATATTTTTTGGTCCTAGGTCAACATTTGACCTACTTTTGACCGGTCAAAGGTCAAATTTTCGGAAAAATAGACTTTTTTCAACTTTCGGCGGCGATTGCGGCAAAACGGTGGGAGATATCGACTTGAAACCTTCACTATCGTGTTCCTTGATCAATTTTCTATCGTTTGGTATGTATTTCGTTTCCCTAGCTCTAAAAATGGCGCGTTGGGAGCGCCGGAAGTCGGCAAGGTCACAGTCGGCGGCAGAAATTCGAAAAATCAAAATTTAAATTTTTGAAATCTGATTGTATTTTTGGATTTGGGAGGTCCATTTGCTCCCTATAGTAGCTAATATTGCGGCATATTCCCATTTAGGTGACAAGAATTAGCAAAATAGTGGTTCGGGCGCTTTTCAAAAATAGTACCGGACGCTGTTCCTCTTGTGACGTCATAGCTCCGTGACCTGACCTGACCCGGTCAAGTTTCTTATACCATATGATAGCCAATACTTGCCCCAACATGCATGGGAAGTTTCATCACGATCCATCAACCGATGTCCGTACCACCGGCAGGAAACCTCGGGCGTTGGCACTCAGTTTGTGAAAATCCGGCCGGAGGCTGTTCCCTTTGTGACGTCATAACTCCGTGACCTGACATGACCCGGTCAAATTTTTTTTATCAAAAGATGCGCAAGGTTTGCCCCATAAGGTACCCAAAATTTGGCGGCGCTGCGCGCCGCCGTTTTCGCACTATTTCCGAAAAACCTCAGGGGGGGGTTGCACCAACCCCCCCCCCCCTACATGGGCGAGGGTTAATATGCGTCTCCCAAAGCCGATAATAAGGCGCAATCACACAGCTCAGTGTCACGATGGACCAAAGTCAGCCACACAGAAGCGTGAAATGACCCTTATCGACTCGCAGACCCGGTGCTTTCGGCCCGCCTGACCAGCCACGGAAAGAACGTTCGCCTCTCGTTCTACTAAACAAATGTCATATTTTGTCAGTTTAACTGTCTACATCGCTATTAAAGTTATTCAGGATACCTGTGAAGAAAATTCATTGTTCTGCTTGATTTACAACGTGCTTTAATTTACATTTTTCTTATACATGTTTTGTTCCATCCAGCTGCGCTCAGTGCCCGCGCGGGGGAAGTGAGCGGGGTTTCACCGTCAGAGGCTGTACTGGTGACAGCTGCTCGGCCGTGCGACCGGTCAAAGGTTACCCTGCCCCACCGGGCGCTACCCCCACTCCACCCGAGCTGAGGCCGGTACAACCTCTGACATTTCAGCGCGGCCAATTTTCCTTATATGGGCATGATACCAAGCTCAATTGAGCAAAGTAGACATGAACAAATGCAAATTGATGCATGATGTGAAAATGACAGAGCAATGAATCTTCTGCTCATGTATCCTGAATAACTTAAGTACGGACTTGAATCGTTAAAGGGACCCTCCCACCTTAACATTAGTTTTGAGTTGAGATAGCCAAATTGGTGGCCATGGCCTGAAAATACCGGTTTGGGCATTAACAACATCGAAAAATGCTTTAATTCGGAGATATGGAATTTCAAACTTGCAGTTTTCGGATTCTAAGGGGCTAATGCATTGGTATGCCCCCTTAGAATTTGTGACGTCAGCGGAGATCTAACGATTTTCAAATCTTTTACTAAAACGTTTGGCAGCACGCGGTGGTATATGCGGCTTTGCGCGCAACAAATGCCGCACTTTCAAATAAAGTCGCTAGGAACAGCGGAGATCCCAAAAAGTAAACAAAAGTAAAAGTCTAATATCTTGAAAACCGGTGAATATTTTTCGATGAAATTTGGTAGATATTAATTTTTGCTCTTTCTGAACCGAGCGACATCACTTTCATGCCATTTCATTAACTTTTTTGAAGGTGGGAGGGTCCCTTTAAACTAACAAATATGACGTCTGTTTAGTAGAACGACAGCCAAACCTCCTTGCCGTGGCCGGTCAGGCGGGCCGAGAGCGCCGGGTCTGCGAGTCGATAAGGGTCATTTCACGCTTCTGTGTGGCTGACTTTGGTCCATCGTGACACTGAGCTGTGTAATTGCGCCTTATTGTCGGCTGTGGGAGACGCATATTAATGTTTGGAAATATTGCTTCGCTAAATATTGTTCTTTTGGCGTTCAGCTTTCACTGGAACTCAAAAATCCATGTTTATGTTTTCAAGAATGTCCGTGACAGCCCGTTGAATACAAAATTATAAAGTTTTTACAAAAACGCAATTTTCAAAAAAGGCCATCGATCGATTTTGATAAAAATTACATTTTTGGATTCAGCTCACCGTCAGCTTTCGAATGGTATATATCGTTTCTTTTGAGCCTGAGATGACCTTCCGACGAACCGTGATCGGTCCTCCGTGTGTCGAAGGACAGGCGGGAGGAAATGACTGGCGGAGTCCCGCCCGTTCGCCATTAGAATGCGCCGCTGTTCCTCCGGCGTACCGGCCGGGGTTTGTGCGGGAGACCCGGGCGCGGCCCGGTCCCGCACCCCCATGCGGAGAAAGATCTATTGGAGATGCAAATGGCGCGCAGGGTTCTGGGGATGTCGCGGTGATTGGAAATTAGTCACGGAGAGCCCCAGGGGCGTCTGAACGATTGCCGGGATAGTTCTGTGACGGCTGTGCCCTTGTTGGTCTGGTATTGTAAAGCTAGCGCGTATTGTTAGACCGGTGAAGCGACATGAAAATAGAAATACCTAACAATTAATGCTCATACTTTATCCCCAAGAACATCGTAAAGTACAACTCTTCCAAATAGATAAATAGCGGAGAGACGAGACATGAGCGGTCGAACTTGGCAAGGCTACAAGCCAAACTAACGATTCAACTCTGATGACGACGCGGAGTTCGACTTACCACCCGCTCCTCTGCCAGACATCCGATCACGCTCGGCGGATCACGAACCAATATCACGAACCAATAACAGTTCGTGCGTGTATAGCGTTTCCGGCTCACACCGTCCAGCACGCCCGCCGGAGTCGGCAGTCGTGCCGGAGCCCCGCGCCGGCCGTCCCAGTCAAGTGTACCCACTCTAAACGGCAGCACGACATGGCAATTACCCACTTCTCCGCGCAGTCTTCCTCCTCTTGTGATAGTGCGCAATACAGTACCGCTATCGACCGAACGCACTGTGCTGCAGGAACACATTTTGATTTAATGTCCTCCAAAAAAATAGAAACTGACGTGTAGAGGCAGGAAAGCAGTGACCACAAGAGTAGCTGGCTGGACCAGTGACCACCTCCACCGTATGGGACCTGGCGGGGTTCTAACGGCTCCCTGCGTCTCTCACCAGCGCCTGCGTTCCAACACGTCCACATGAGCGGCGAGCAGAGGGACTTAGATCAGACGGGTGTGCGATAGGTCAGGCAGGTGGAACGAACAGCCGCGGCGCCCCGCTGGGTGTTGTAACGACACGTCACACACTGGGTGCCCCTCGCCGCCTCACCTGCGGTTGTGCTGCCGGGCCCTCAGTCGTCAGTCAACAGCGCCGCCCGCCTCCGTCAGCGGCGCTCCGACCAGTCCGCAACGCCCGCCCGACACCACCTCCCCGCACCGAGTCAGCGGCCACACTGCCGCCGGCCGCGGCGGCGCGGCGGCGAGCAGCGCCCGGCCGGCGGGAGCCGAGGACCGCGGCCGGCGGCACCCGGCCCACGCACCCGAGCGGACTGCGGACGGCACGTGGCCCACGCACCTAAACGGACTGCGAACGGCACCCGGCCCACGCACCCCAACAGACTGCGAACGGCACCCGGCCCACGCACCCCAACAGACTGCGAACGGCACCCGTCCCACGCAGCTGACAGGGCGCGTGTCGGAGGCCGGTCTCATGGGGCGGGTGTCCGGACCGGGCTGCCGGGCGACGCTGGATGGGGAGACGGCGCGCGGGTGAAAGGCAGTCGCTGAGTCAGCCACGGGACTTTCTTTACCGTATAATGGTGGGCTAGCGGGGTCGTCGAGCGGTTAAAGATGTTAATGCTGAAAATGTGGTCTTCATGTAGGTCTTCTTCATGTTGTCTTCTACATGCTGACTTTGGTATGGTAAGGTAGCTTGTCGGGGCATCAATGTAGTTTTGGGCGATCGTAACCATGCTTGATATGACATTGTATGCAACCCTTCACCATGGGTGTCGATTTCTGTCGAGTTGCGGGTGCCCGAGCTCTCCCATCCAAGCCGGCTTGGCTCTGGAGCCGCCAATAGACGGCGCGAGCTGCGGCGGATTTGTAGTGCTCGGGCAACCGCAACTCGATGAAGCAGAAATCGACACCCATAACCTTCACATTAGAACATTGAGCAATATAAAGTTAATTGACATTTTATTTTCATGTAATTCCAACTATAACAATTTCACTGATAGCATATTTGCAAATATTTAGCACCATTTGCCCATTCGATGTCCTACAAAAAAATAGGCATGAATTGAAGCACGTTCTATGATTTTCGACACAGAGGTGATGGCTCATAGATTTATATCACTGATATCACAACAGTAGAGCTTTAAAAGCAAGGTACACACAACGCTCCGAAATTTGAGCGCAAAAACGCGCATCACACGGTCACGGTTAATCCGATACGGATATAACTCGGTCATCACTGCTCACTCCGCAGCGGCGGCGGTTATATCCGCGGCCGCAGTTGAGTCAGGCGGCGGCGACTGACGACCGGGCGCGTTTACCAAACACTCGACACCTGGCGGGGGCGGCTCCGGTGACTCAGCCGCCCCCGCCCCCGCCCCCTCCGTCGGCGCCGGCCCGCCCGCTCAGGTCGCCGCGCACACGTCCTCCGTGAACTGCACGAAGCCGTCGCCGGTACCGAACGTCACGGGCAGGATGTTGGGCCGGCGCCGACACATCGGGCACCGCTGGTTGCGAACCTCGGACGACCGCAGCCACATGATCAGGTTGTATCTGACGGCGCAACGGGCGGCGACCGTTAGAGTCCGACAGAAAACAAAACAACATAGTTACAGCTGATATTGCGGGAAAGCGCCCGTAATGAAATCTCAACATCATGAGACATTGTGAACTCAGAAAATACAGGTGCGCACAATTAGTCTTTTTGCATAACTACATAGTTGTGATCAGCAAGGTAAGCCTATTTTAAGTACTAACCCATATATGTACAGATCGAGAAATGTACAATATCGCAGGTTGAAGAGAATATTCAGCAGCCATGTAGCTTTATTAGTATGCATGTCTGTAAATTAAGTATGTTCACTGTTCAGGCTCCCTCATCTCCCTCTCCCACTCTTTCATTCCCCCTCTTCCTCGCTCCGTCTCACCGTTCCCCTCAATGCTCCTCTCACTCCCCGCCCATCTCCTCCTCCCTCTCTCCCCTCTCACCGCTCGCCGTCCTCGATGGGCATGGCGCCGTGCAGGTGCTGCCCGCGGTGGAGGGCGGCCACGCCCACCTGGTGGCGGTAAACCACCCGGTCGTCGGTGGCCGGACCCTCCGCCATGTGGCTCAGGTACAGCTCACCGCCCTCGTAGCCCTCGTTCAGCGCCACGTTCAGCGACAGCTGCGCGGACGACAGCGGCCGACGGCCGTGAGACCGCGGGGCAGACGCGGTGCGGGAGATATGGCCACCGCAGCGGGGGGTGGGAGCGGGGCTGATGACCGACGGGGCAGAGGTGGAAGGGATCTGGGACGGGCGATGACGCTAGTCACACAAATAACCACTCATACACATCTGTACAATGTCCGTGTCACGACCAATGACTAAACGGCATACGCGTATTACTGGCGTTTACTTGACCCCTGTGTTGTGTATCGTTCACACAGTGATGAACAGTGAACACCCACCTCAGCGTTGTCGAAGTGGCAGGCCAGGTCCTCGTCCTCGCCCAGTTTGTACTTGACCACGAACACCCTGTGTGAGTCGAGCGAGGCGCCACCGTACTCTGGGTACAACACGGCCGTAATCGGACGGATGTACTCGTCGCGTAGCACGTCGAAAAACTCCGGGTTCATGCCCAGCTCGTCCAGCAGCAACTGTGGACATCGAGTCGGTGCATAGGAAGTAGGAACGGCGCAGTCGACTCACCACAATAGGGAACGGCAATCAAAGGTTCAGAGTAAATTTAGCAACATCAACGTCAACTTAACGTGGATAGAAATGTGCATGCGGTTACAGAAAATCGGTTTTCTAAATGACAGTAAAAAAAAACATTGTAGCTGAGTTTTGATGAGGGGACAGTGTCACTACGCCACCACTACCTGACAGCAGCCCCTCCCTCAGACCCGAGCAGCGAGCAGCGATACCCAATTGTCGGAGTCCTGCCGGCGCTCAAACGCACCCCGTGGTTGTTCATGGTGTTGGGCCGGCCCTTGGGCATGTCGGAGGCCTCGAAGTGGCGCAGCTCCTCCAGCAGGTGGCGGCAGAACTCGCGCGTGAACAGCGGCAGCGCGAACACCCGCTGCGGCAGGCAGCGCAGCCGCGCCGACAGCTGGGCGGCCGTGACATCGCGCCTCTGGGCGAGCGTCACCAGCTCCAGCAGCGCCGGCTGCAGGCAGTACGGCTGACGGGGAGACCGGGACGGGTCAGACGGTACGGCTGACGGGAAGACGGGACGGGTCAGACGGTACGGCTGACGGGGAGACGGGACGGGTCAGACGGTACGGCTGACGGGGAGACGGGACGGGTCAGACGGTACGACGACGACCGCCCGCGCCGGTAATACCTAGTCCTACGGCTGATGGAGACGGGTCACAACCAGATGGGTTACGCAGTGAGGATGATGTACAGAAATACCGTCAGGAAGGACTGGCCATTTTGTATGGTTGGATGAGGGAGCTAAAGAATAGAATTGGAGTACTGCAGTGTGGTAAAGCAGTGTGCCATGGAACAGGAACTCATGGTGCTGATAAAGAATGACAGCAGTGCCAGATGTATCATTTTCTGTCTTTTTCTGATGCAGAAATAATCAATCAATATGTGATAATGTTGACTCACTTGTAATTTGTACACAGATGGATTTTTTGGCACATAGCGTTGAATGATGTGCTTATGTCTGGATGCGGAATCGCCTTGCAGCTGCTTTCGGCGAGTGACTTCTTCCTCAATCTGAAACATCAATGAATGAATGCACCATACCACTACTGAATAACAGCATAGATAGGTTGGTGGGAAGCCACACAATGCAATGTGACATTTCAGCCTGCCAAACCAATACAAACTTGTTCAGGGTCCATACTTCTGTAAGTCCTGTATCATCAAAACAGAACTTAAGTCATAAAACACCAAGTCAGCTAACAAGGTCAGGCAATTCTATCAACAGCTACCAATTATCAACTCTATAAACAAATCCTTTTCTACATTTTGATTTACATATCAATATTGATTTACCTGTTCTGGAATATGTTTAGGGCATTTGCACCCTAGTTCTTTCAAAATTGGCGAATAATCTTTCAAAAACTGTGTCTTGTTGATGTATGTGACATGTATATTGAATTCCTTTAAGAATATATTTTCAGTGTAAAAACACTTGCAGATGCCAAACACTTTCCTCATGATAAAACGGATGAATACAAATTGAAATACTGGTAGTGGTACGATGAGCCGTCTGTAGCAAACAACATAAAGAAAAGCAAAATTGGTTCACCGTAACTTTGTCTTTTAAACGATCTGCGCAATTTGTTGAATATGATGGAATATGAGCTATGCAGCTATATTTGTAATCAAGATTTATCCACTGAACTCTATAATGGATCTAAGGGATTTATCCCATTCCTGCTTGTAAACACCAAAAATGTCTCTAGCGCGCAGTACATGTAACGTATCAAGAGCTAAACATATCGTTACTTATTATGTTCTTTAGACGGATCGTGAGCGGCTCGAATTGGTAATCCCTGCAGTTCATTGGTGGATATACGGCACGCAAAAGGAAAGAACAGCTATATTGTAGTATTTTGAACATTGTTCTCAAATTAACTCGTTTTTGCGCACATATGCGCCAGGCCCTGCAATCTGCAATCCGCGTTGCGTTATGTAAAACGATAGCTTTGAAACAAACGTTTTTGATTCACGTGATTCGGAACCATTGCTCTTTTTTCGGGCGAAGTCTGACTTCATGGTACCTATGTTATTGTTATTGCAAGCACTCTTATAAGGTTTAAGTACTAAGACACACTTTCACTGGAGATCCTGTTCCTGAATGTGAGCATAGCAATAGGTCATCACCTTCAGTTTGGGCTGTGGTGGCATTCTGACATTTATCAAAATAAACTTTTTTAAAAGAGAATGCCAACTTTTTTTGCCTACAAATCTTGGGCTCCATTCGGATGCCCCATTTTCCGCATGAACTTTCCACATCAAGGGGAATTCCACACAAAAACGTACGATGGGGCAGAGGGAAATGCATGGAATCAAGTGGGATGCTCTGAAATAATAAGAAATACAGAGTATGTTACACCTGTTTTAAAGATGGCGGCTGCCAATGCCATGGAAAAGATGTTCATCTATGGGTGTTGGGGTTTATGATGAATCACATGGATTTTTTTCTCAAAATATTACATTTGTTTGGTTGTGTAATAGGTAGCTGAGCTGCTTGCATGTCATATAGCAGCAAATATAACATTGAAGTTGCCACCCATCTCAACTCAACCCCAACATGATCTTTTTGTGGCAAAGTCTTTGTTTTGAGTTTTGCAACATGAGCGATGCTTGAGGAAGAAAACCTGAAGGATTCATAGATTTTGAGCTTTTTTGTTAACTCCCTCATGGATACCCTTCCAGCAGCCAATGCTGCCTTTTTGGATTTACTAATGGCCAATGGCTGGACAAGAGATTAGATCTTGTCATTCATTTTTATTTGTCCACTACTAGACCAATGTTGACTTTACTGTTAACCTACAATTGTTCTCTGCTAAAGTGGATCATCAAATACAGTTTTTTTTTAGCATATCATTAAAAATACAGAAAGAGTTAATGATAACATTTTTGCTCATAACTAAAGTAGGCCAAAAACAAATACTGGATTTGTTTTTTGGCTTACCTACTTTAGTTATGAGCCCAAGGTTGTTATTAACCCTGTCTACAATTAGACTCTGATTTATGGAATAACATTTTTGTGCATTTAGGAACTTTAATGATTTAAATTCTCTTGATTATACATTTCACAATCAATGAGTCACTGTCTTATATTTATAATTACTTAGGGCTGTGATAAAAAATCAGACACTAGGTTTAGGACTGGACTGAAGTTATTTTGAAATAAAGTGTTGGAATCTGTACTGTAAGATTGATTAGTTTTATACCTGTATATAACAAGATAAGACTTTGCCACTTAACCCTATTAGTGGCAGGGGGGGGGTTGTTTTTATCCACCCCTCAGGTTTTTCGGGAATATCTCCGAAACCGCTGAAGCTACGATGCTGAAATTTTCTGACTTTTCCTAAAACTAAATTGGGCACATTCCCTGAAAATTTCAAGTTCATAACTTTACCAGGGGCGGCTCCAGAGCACTGGGAATTGGGGGTCCTATTCGTGAAGCGAGTCATTCGGGCGAAGATCACGATGCTGCACCAGTTTTACGAACAGTGAATGAAAGGTATCATGTGATAACATATACAAAGTTATTGTGCATCCTCTTTTGACACGTTTTTGCTATAATAGGCGGATCCAGGCGTCCAAAAGGGGGGTTATTTTTTACCTCCCAACATAGGTGCCCTGACACCGCCTATGCATGACCAATACAATTTTAGTCGTTCTCTCCTAAGAAAATTGTAACATAACAAGACCATTGCCACCCTTTTTAGAAACAGTACCAACAAAAACCTTATTTACTATACTTTTTGTGTACCCCCAATCTCAATGATCTGTATCCGCCTATGATTTTTGAAAATGCATATTTTTAGGATCCATGTGAATTCCTGGTTCATTCTCTATCGATCGGCAAAAGTTGCGTTAAGATTGGTTCAGAAACCTGGCCGTGATAAACAGTCTAAAATGTATCTGCAATTTGCCCGTTTTTACCCCCCTCTACCCCCCTATTGACATTTTTTAATTTTATTTTTTTAGAAATGTAGATCTCGTTGAGCCAAATCGAATGCCGTTTGAATTTTGAAAATCGGCCGGTTAGATCTCGAGATATCAAGGGGGGGTCGTAAACAGCCCCCCCCCCTGCCACTAATATGGGGTAGCCAGGAGCCTGCCACTAATAGGGTTAAGATGTACCTAAGGATTGTAATTTGCATCCAAGATACTGGGGGCTTTAACAGTAAAGTAAACCTATTACCAACAATGTATTTTGATGCAAAAATCAATTAAATGTGTGCCCTTTATTACCATGAAGCATTAACAAATCTCATTGTGCCATCTGATTTTGATTCTCGACATGCTATTCATTAAAATTTCCATTCAGATACCATAGATACCATCCTCCTTTTTCCAGAGATGACAGTTGTTGTCCTGTGAGCCACTGTGCAGTGCAGCAGCATGTTCCAGAAACCAGATGCCAGTAAGGATGCGTTCCTGGAGCAGGCGCGGGCGGCGCGCGAAGAGCGCCACATGCAGCAGCGCCGTGAGCGCGCCGCTGTCCGTGTGCAGGCCCTCGTCAGGGGCTTCCTGGCGCGGCGCGCCGCCCGTCGAGATGTCACGTGAGTGGCACGGGGGGGGGGGGGGGGTGAGGACCTCGGGCACCAGTGGGTCCCGGTGGGAACGGTCAGCCGGTGGGGCACATCGGGGCGGTCAGCCGGCGACGCTGCTGTTACCGGCGGGACAGTGGGTGTAAACGGAGCAGCGGGTCCCGACGGGACAGCCGGGATAAAAGGAGCAGCGGGACAGGACGTGAAAACGGCGCAGCCGGTCCCGACGGGGCCGGGCAGCTGGCGGGGCAGGGGTCACGGCGGGGCCGGACGGCCAGTAGGGTCGGTCGATACCCAGTGGTGGCTGATGAGCCGGTCACGCCGTTATGGGCCGTACGGGGCTGACCCGGCGGCGACCTGCAGATTGATGGCGTCCGTTCTGACCTTTACCATCGGCCGTAATCAGGAGCCGTCACGCCACAGCGGCTTTGCGTTGTCTGTGTGCTGCTCTCTCTAAATTGGATGGCTCCATGGCTTACCTCCCTTTTACACGCTGCTGGCTGGCTGTAGCTCCCTGTCCGCTGAGTGTCTGCGGCTCTGACGGCCCATCTCCTCCTCGTGTCCCCTCCACTGACCCCCATCTCCTCTCCGTGTCCCCTCCACAGTCCAGTCCACTGACGGCCCGTTTCCCCTCCGTGTCCCCTCCACTGACTCCCATCTCCTCCTCGTGTCCCCTCCACTGACCCCCCCCCCCACCGCCGTGTCTCACCGTGTCCCCTCCACTGACGCCCGTGTCTCCCGTGTCCCCCCCCCCCCACTGACGGCCTGTATCCTCCCCGTGTCCCCTCCACTGACGGCCCGTGTCTCCCCGTGTCCCCTCCACTGACCCCCGTGTCTCCCCGTGGCCCCTCCACAGTCCACTGACCCCCTTGTCTCCCCGTGGCCCCTCCACAGTCCACTGACCCCCGTGTCTCCCCGTGTCCCCTCCACTGACGGCCCGTGTTCCCCGTGTCCCCTCCACTGACCCCCGTGTCTCCCCGTGTCCCCTCCACTGACCCCCGTGTCTCCCCGTGTCCCCTCCACTGACCCCCGTGTCTCCTCTCCGTGTCCCCTCCACTGACCCCCGTGTCTCCCCGTGTCCCCTCCACTGACCCCCGTGTCTCCTCTCCGTGTCCCCTCCACTGACCCCCGTGTCTCCCCGTGTCCCCTCCACTGACCCCCGTGTCTCCTCTCCGTGTCCCCTCCACTGACCCCCGTGTCTCCCCGTGTCCCCTCCACTGACCCCCGTGTCTCCTCTCTGTGTCCCCTCCACTGACTCCCCGTGTCTCCCCGTGTCCCCTCCACTGACGGTCCGTGTCTCCCCGTGTCCCCTCCACTAACGGCCCGTGTCTCCCCGTGTCCCCTCCACTAACGGCCCGTGTCTCCCCGTGTCCCCTCCACTGACCCCCGTGTCTCCTCTCCGTGTCCCCTCCACTGACTCCCCGTGTCTCCCCGTGTCCCCTCCACTGACGGTCCGTGTCTCCCCGTGTCCCCTCCACTAACGGCCCGTGTCTCCCCGTGTCCCCTCCACTGACCCCCGTGTCTCTCCGTGTCCCCTCCACTGACTCCCCGTGTCTCCCCGTGTCCCCTCCACTGACGGTCCGTGTCTCCCCGTGTCCCCTCCACTGACGGCCCGTGTCTCCCCGTGTCCCCTCCACTGACGGCCCGTGTCTCCTCTCCGTGTCCCCTCCACTGACTCCCCGTGTCTCCCCGTGTCCCCTCCACTGACCCCCGTGTCTCTCCGTGTCCCCTCCACTGACTCCCCGTGTCCCCTCCACTAACGGCCCGTGTCTCCCCGTGTCCCCTCCACTGACCCCCGTGTCTCCTCTCCGTGTCCCCTCCACTGACTCCCCGTGTCTCCCCGTGTCCCCTCCACTGACGGTCCGTGTCTCCCCGTGTCCCCTCCACTAACGGCCCGTGTCTCCCCGTGTCCCATCCACTGACCCCCCGTGTCTCTCCGTGTCCCCTCCACTGACTCCCCGTGTCTCCCCGTGTCCCATCCACTGACCCCCGTGTCTCCCCGTGTCCCCTCCACTGACGGCCCGTGTCTCCCCGTGTCCCTTCCACTGACGGCCCGTGTCTTCTCTCCGTGTCCCCTCCACTGACGGCCCGTGTCCCCCCGTGCAGCCGCCGGCTGGAGGCGGTGCTGCAGTCGGCGGCCGGCGCCGAGGAGTCGCCGCCGCTGGTCGCCGCTCAGGAGGTGTACCGCTGTGTCAGGGACTACCTGGTCATCACCGGCGGTCGCGACGGACAGCGCTTCGGACAGATCTGTAGGTCAGTATCGAGCTCTGCCGGCACCAATGGCGGGTCAGTTCCGGTAAAAACGGACAGATCACCGTACCCAGGTCAGTATGAACGGACAAAGTGGCAGCCAGCCTGGGTATACAGTGGCAGTGGCGGTCTGGTGTGTCTGTGCACCATCAGAGATCTGTGGGCAAAACAGCGATCGATTTACCGTGGTAGGCTGTTTCCACTTATTCAGCTCATTAGCTGGTGTTACGTTTTAATGACGGCGAGATAAGTAGCGTAACAAGCTCATTTGTTACGAGCTCTGAAGCTATCACAGTAATGAATAATTGATTGAACCCAGCAATCAGGCAAATTAATGTTCTAGAACACGATTATGTTACCACGATTCTGATCATACAGAAGCTTTGTGACGCAGCACAGCCTTTGCCGTCCTGATCTGCGCCCACCAAGGGAGGCGCTCACGGCCCGGCCGCCGCCGCCTGTCTCGTCCTCAGGTACCTGGTGCACAGCATGGCCTCGGACTCGCTGAAACTGTGCTACGCGTCCGTGGCGCTGAACCCGCAGCACGCGGTCGGCTGGATCCGCCAGATGAGGACGATCCTGGCACAGTGTCTGTCCCGACTGGAGACGCTGCGCCCAGAGACGGCCGGAGACGCGCCGGTACGGAGCTGGAGGGAGGGAGAGACGGACCCGGGGAGAGGGCAAAGGTAGGCGAACCTCCGTTTCGTTTCTGACACTTCTGAGCGGGTGAGCCGTTGCACTGGAAGGGTGAGGTCAGGGACGTGATCGGAGATCGGTAGGAGCCGACCCTGGCTGGGCGGTCTGCCTGGAGCTGTGAATGGCGACAGTGGGTGGGCCATAGTGGTTTTGCTGAACAGATCGTGGCTAATATGTGGTGCTGCGCCGGGCCATCGAACCTTTCTCCCGCACTGACCCGCGTCGTATTCTCCGAACAGACTGTGACGCTGTAAGTACTTGTTTCCCATTCCACAGAGTGTGACGCTATAAGAACCTATTTCCCCTCCCACAGACTTTGACGCTGTACCCGTCTCCCCTCCCACAGACTGCGACGCTGTACCCGTCTCCCACCCACAGACTGTGACGCTGTACCCGTCTCCCTCCCACAGACTGTGACGCTGTACCCGTCTCCCTCCACAGACTGTGACGCTGTACCCGTCTCCCTCCACAGACTGTGACGCTGTACCTGCACATGCTACTGACGTTCACGTCGACGTCCAGCTGGCGGCTGTTGACCAACCCCAGCCACGAGAAGCTGAGGCCCGTCATGGACAAACTGTGCCTGGCCCTGCTGCAGCACGCCAGCGCCGCGCACCTCATGAGGACGCTGAAGGTAGGCTGCATTAGCTGATCGGCTGGAGTTTTTAGGACCCTGGCTAAGGGAAATTATTCACGAAGCTTCGGAAAATGACTGAAAATCTTACGATGCATGTCAATGAGCATATGCTACTGATTCTGCTCTGCTCACTGCTAGAACGGCTGTGTTCATGATTCATTCTGCACCCCACCCTCAGGATGTGCTGGTCTGCCGTTTACCCTTCCTCAAACATCCTGCCTTTTCCTCGGCAGGAGGTGCTGGTGCGCGGCCCGGCCCGCTCTGACACCCTGCCCCCTCCCCCGCCAGGAGGTGCTGGTGCGCGGGCTGGCCCGCTCTGACACCCTGCCCCCTCCCTCCCCCGCCAGGAGGTGCTGGTGCGCGGGCTGGCCCGCTCTGACACCCTGCCCCCTTCCTCCGCCACCAGGAGGTGCTGGTGCGCGGCCCGGCCCGCTCTGACACCCTGCCCCCTCCCTCCGCCACCAGGAGGTGCTGGTGCGCGGGCTGGCCCGCTCTGACACCCTGCCCCCTCCCTCCGCCGTCAGGAGGTGCTGGTGCGCGGCCTGGCCCGCTCTGACACCCAGCCCCCTCCGCCGTCAGGAGGTGCTGGTGCGCGGGCTGGCCCGCTCGCGGCCGGTGCTCCGGCACGCCTCTCTCACAGCCTGTATGACGCTGGCGCTGCGGCCGCTGGTGGCCTCCCAGTTCTCGGCCAATGACGTCAGCGCCTACCTGATCAGCGTGCTGAGCGTGCCCGGCCTGGTGTCCCACCTGCAGAGCACGGCCCCGGAGGTGGGTGGACGGGCCGCAGACGGAGAGCGACAGAGGTGGGTGGGCGCCGGTGGACAACACTTGGGGCACGAATCAGGCGCCCAGAAAGGAAGGGGAGAGTTGGCCTATGATTAAAGCGGATGAGTTTTTCGCGTCGCTGTTCTCGCTACTGCATGAACTGTTTCGTCGCAGCATGTTGTGGCTAAGCACATTGACGTCTTTGAAGTCACGGGTCACTTAACAGGCTTAGCTATGTATCGTGGATTGTCATTTGGTTGATGCATGTTGATGCGGATCTCGTTGCAGCTTGGCACCCAAACGGTGCAGATCTTGTCTGTTTGCCTGCTGCTGTGCCCCTGTTGTGGCCTTCTGCTGAGACGCCCGTGTGCGCCGTGTTTCAGTGTCTGTCGGCCATCAGCACTCACGGCCTGCTGGCCAAGTGCACGGCCCACCTGCTGGACCAGCAGGCGCTGCGGATCGTCTTCAACACGCTGGAGGGCAACTACGCGCTGTGTCTGCTGGCCAACCTGGTCCACTTGGCGTACCTTCAGGAGCCAGACACCCTGGCCTCCGTGCTCTGCCCCGACCTCAGCGTACGTATAGAGCAGGGGCTTCGTTCATACGTGTGGAGATTGAACGCGACTCATTTTTGAAAGATTTGCGGTGCGGAGCATGGCAATGACGGGAAAATATCTGTCCATTATCTCCTGGCATATCCTTAACGACATGGCATGTATTTGTTAGAAGACTACAAAAATGCAACTTAATATTTTTTTACTACAACTTAAACGGACTTGGCGTGTTGTTTATTCCTGTTTCACTTCCTAACTATTCTGTCAGCCGCCCGATCCGTTTCTTCTGAGACTCCCAGGTCACCTCCCGCCGTCTCCTTTCGGCAGCTGGTGCTGACGCGGCTGCTGGAGAGCCTGCAGAAGTACGTGCAGAACAAGCGCTCCAACCTGAGCCAGTGGCACCCGGTACTGGGCTGGTTCAGTCAGCCGCTCGACCCGCGGCTCACTGAGGCGCTGCCTGCGGTGCGCGCTCAGCTGCAGCTGCTCTGGAGCCGGCCCATCTCGGCGGCTCTGTTCGCCGGCATGGAGCGCGCCCCGGCCCCGGCGCCGGCCCCGGCGCCGGCCGGAGCCGCCCAGCCGCCGCCGCCGGACGGCCGACTGGCCGGCTGGCTGCGCCGCGCCCTGGAGCGCGGCCGGCCCGGCGCGGCCGCCGCCCGCCGGCTGGGCAGCGCCGAGTGCGCGCGCGTGGCGCTCGTCTGCTCCCTGTACCAGACGGCGCTGCAGACGCTCACCCAGCTGCGCTCCGACATACTCACCAGTGAGTGGACATGGGGGGAGGGGCTCTCACCAGTGAGTGGACATGGGGGAGGGGAGCTCTCACCAGTGAGTGGACATGGGGGAGGGGAGCTCTCACCAGCGAGTGGACATGGGGGGAGAGATCTCACCAGTGAGTGGACGGGGGGAGATCTCACCAGTTAGTGGACGGGGTGGAGATCTCACCAGTGAGTGGACGGGGGGAGATCTCACCAGTTAGTGGATGGGGGGGGGGAGATCTCACCAGTTAGTGGACGGGGGGGGGGGAGATCTCACCAGTGAATGGACGGGGGGAGATCTCACCAGTGAGTGGACATGGGGGGGAGATCTCACCAGTGAGTGGACATGGGGGGGGAGATCTCACCAGTGAGTGGACATGGGGGGAGATCTCACCAGTGAGTGGACATGGGGGAGATCTCACCAGTGAGTGGACATGGGGGAGATCTCACCAGTTAGTGGACGGGGGGGAGATCTCACCAGTTAGTGGACAGGGGGGGGGGGGAGATCTCACCAGTGAGTGGACGGGGGAGATCTCACCAGTGAGTGGACAGGGGAGATCTCACCAGTGAGTGGACATGGGGGGAGATCTCACCAGTGAGTGGACATGGGGGAGATCTCACCAGTGAGTGGACATGGGGGAGATCTCACCAGTGAGTGGACGGGGGGAGATCTCACCAGTGAGTGAACATGGGGGGAGATCTCACCAGTGAGTGGACATGGGGGGAGATCTCACCAGTGAGTGGACATGGGGGGAGATCTCACCAGTGAGTGGATACCACGCCTGGCGTCCACCGACTGGGCCCGGGGTAATAGGTCGAAATGAGTCGTACATTTCAACTGGACGGGACAAGTTCGATAACATCTCACCACGCGTCCCGCAGGTCTGTGTTACGGCGGCAGCCTGCTCCCCGACCTGTGGTCGCTGCTGTACTGACAGTGCGGTGTGGTCCGTCCCGGCAGGTCTGTGTTACGGCGGCAGCCTGCTCCCCGACCTGTGGTCGCTGCTGTACTGACAGTGCGGTGTGGTCCGTCCGCAGGTCTGTGTTACGGCGGCAGCCTGCTCCCCGACCTGTGGTCGCTGCTGTACTGACAGTGCGGTGTGGTCCGTCCGCAGGTCTGTGTTACGGCGGCAGCCTGCTCCCGGACCTGTGGTCGCTGCTGCGCGGCCTGGGCCCCGACTGCGGCCTCCGGCAGTTCGTCGGCCTGCTCGGCTCTCCGGATGGCAGTGCCGCCCCCGAGTTCCACGTCGTCTCCATGTTCTGCGACTGCATGGCCAACTACGTGGTGTGAGTGCCCCCCGCCTCCGGGCCGGGGAACGGGACGCAGAGCTGCAGAGCATCTCGCCTCCAGGCCGGCCGATGGGACTAGAGCGCACCGGCTGTCCTATGACGTGAAGGCCGAAGGGGTCATTAAACTCGATCAAATGTGGTATCAAAATATGCTATTTTCTTCTGATTCATAGATCTTTGGAAACTGGTGGCCTATCATCGCTGATAGATTTACCATGATTTTGAAAATAGAGACTAGAGCCATCAGCCAGAGGGATCACCGATCGTAATATTGCATCCCATTGCGCCGTTTTCAGTGTTCTGGACGACATCGAAATGTACGAGGAGCAGAAGCTGTTCAAGTTGGAGGACTACGTTCAGATATCGGGCTTCCTCAACACATTCGTGTACAAAATCATCAGCAACAACCTTATCGGTACGGACAGCCTCCAATGTGTGTCCGACAAACTCACATGCATATTTCAGAGTTTGCCTGACACCTTGTGGTTCTACGTTAGCATTTTACGTTTGTTCGTATGTGCTTCTGCCATGTGACCTGACTGGGGTTTCTGTGCTCCGGACAGATGCCAAGTCGCTGCCGACCAGCTCCCTGTTCCAGTCTCTGCACGCGCTGCTGCTGCTCCTCTACAAACGGGACTGCCGCAGACAGTTCGCGCCCAAAAACCACTGGATCATCAGGGAGATCAAGATCAGCTTCCTCAACGACGTCGAGAAAAACAAAAAGTGGGCACTGGTAAGTTTTCCAGAAGATCATATGCGTCTGATCTGATTGGGATGGTGTAAATACATACTACAGCTGTGATCGTGTCTGGTTAGTCGGAACTAATGATGTGTCGCCACTCGCCACACCATCGTTCTGGTAATGCACGTATATTACTAGATTTTCAACGTTTGGGCAATGGTATAGTGATTGAGAGGTAAAGTAGGAGGGTTTGGGGGTCACGGTAAAGGGTCGCTGGATTTTGATCAGACAATGCTGCAGGTACTGACCGAAGACGAAAGTCCTGCGTGAATAGTAATACGTGCCATTTCCCGGCCTGTGACCGTCTGGCCGGTCCGCCGCCGCCGCAGCTGATGTAAGACGGAAGTCCCTGCCTACATTAGTACCTTTACCCGTCTGTGACCTGTCGCCTGGTGTTGTTGGCAGCTGCTGCTGCAGAAGGTGCCGCACGTCCTCCACCACGAGGAGCGCGTCTACCTGTTCCGCCAGGAGGTGTCCAAGGAGCGGCTGGCGCTGGGGCTGACCGAGTCGCCCTTCACCTCGCCCCAGTCCACCCTGATCACCATACACAGGTGGGTACTCTGACCCTGCTCATCATACACAGGTGGGTACTCTGACCCTGATCATCATACACCGATGGGTGACGCGGCGGACGCAGAGTCCAGTCACACACACACCGCAGCAAAACACGTATTCACGCCAGTCGACCACACTATGATGAATGTTTTTAATGTTACACAATCCATGTTATCGTATCGTTCACTGCATCATCTTCTTGATGTGGTCAGTGCTCACTGGCAGAATTGCTTCAGGTGTTATTCGTTTTCCTGTTCCCTCCTACCTAATCACCATCCTATCAGCTAGTTTCTGGTCACAGTTCCCCATTACTTTTGTCCCGTCCATCTTTTGTTTGTCACTCGCTACACATATACAGTGACCACACCAACCAGTGTAAACCAGTGACCACACTCCTGGCCGCCTAACTGGCCGTCCGCCAACTTTGTTTCACACTGTGTCACGCAGTCCGCCACCCGTGAGTCACGCGGTCCGTCACCCCTGTCCCGCGCGGTCCGTCACACGTGTCCCACGCGGTCCGTCACCCGTGTCCCGCGCGGTCCGTCCCCTCCGACTCACGCGCTCGCCGTCATCTCACGCGGTCCGCCGGCGGCCAGGTCCCGCCTGCTGGAGGACGGCTACCGCCAGCTGGCGACACTCTCACCGCAGCTGCTCAAAGGCATCGTCCGCGTCAAGTTCATCAACGAGCAGGGCCTGGACGAGGCCGGCATCGACCAGGACGGCGTGTTCAAAGGTCGGCAGCACCGCGCGGGCACCCGCACTGGATCGGGTGCGGCGCGAAACGCTCGCAGGGTCCATGAGAGCTTGTGAATGTTGGTCCAGCTATCGAGTTACTTTCGTCAGCCGTTGTTCGAAGGGCAGTTGGGAAATAATTTGACCACTTATCGGCCAGTCTATGGACTGTTCTCGGTCTAGTGTGCACATTCCCGGACCTGTGTCTGTTGTTATTTCCGCAGAGTTTCTGGAGGAGACGATCCGGCGGGTGTTCGACCCGAGTCTGAGCCTGTTCCAGACGACCAGCGAGCAGCGACTGTACCCTTCGCCGGCCTCGTCCGTTCACCACGACCACCTGCAGCTCCTCGAGTTTGTCGGAAAGATGCTCGGAAAGGCCGTCTACGAGGTGGGATACTGGGCGATCGCTGAAGGGGTCGCTGCAGATGGAAGGGTCGGGGTGGAGAGGGCTAGGCTGTCAATGTGGAGTGAGGAGTCTGTGGAGAGAGCGAGGCCGCTCTGGTGGACTTCCAGGGGAGATGATACGATCGTGGGGACTATTGAGTGGATGGAACTCTGGAACCCGTGATCCCCTGCCGCTGCTGTGACTACCTCTCGCCAGTGTGACGTCGCCTGCCGCCGGTCCGACCCCGTTCATCGCTCGCTCGGCAGGGTATCGTGGTGGACGTGCCTTTCGCGCCGTTCTTCCTATCTGAGCTACTGGGCCACTCGCACAAGAACCTCTACTGTTCGGTGGACGAGCTGCCCTCGCTGGATCCGGAGCTCTACAAAAACATCACCTACATCAAGGTACTGGCTTAGTTTATTTGGGACGGCCGAGTGTGAATGCCGAATGGGTCCGTGAAAATCTGAGCAAGTACGGCCTGTACCCATTGAATAAAAAAACAATCTACGCTGATCACGCAGATTTTGGCAGGTATTCGTATTTTTAGCATGTAATTATTTATTTCTGCGATGCGTTTACGCATCAAGTTCATTTAACCGGGTCAGGGACGTTTCAGAGTACGTGTTTATTTTTTGTCCGACTGTATATACTGGTTATTTACGGCGCGTTACGACCTTGGCACGCAGAGTGCATACCGTTGGCTAGTAGTTGGCACGGTTCACCGGGCGGGGAGGGGTATTTGTTTGACCCCGGCCCATGACAGTGTGTGTGGCCGTCAGGCTCAGGATAGGGAGGGTCCGCTGGGCGCAGTGGTGGGCCCGCTGTGTGACGGTGCCCTCCGCGGTGCAGTGTTGATACTGGCCGGTCTCAGCAGGCCGCCACCGGCCCTCCTTGGCTGCGGGCACAGAGCCGCCGTTTATACAGCTGTCAGATATGGGACTGATAACACAGCGGCTGTCACGCACACGGCTGTGTCACCGGCTGCGGTCGGGCGGACTAACAAACTGCGGCGCCGGCGGTCTGACTGACGGCGACCCCCGGTCTCCGCAGCGGTACGACGGCGATGTGCAGGACCTGGGGCTGACGTTCTCGTACGACCAGGACGTGATGGGCCAGCTGGTCACTCACGACCTCATCCCGGGCGGACGCGTCATACCCGTCACCAACGAGAACAAGTGAGCACACCGCTGCTGCACCGGGGTGGGCAGCGGCGGAATGGTGCGGTATTTATAAATTCTGGCTGCTAAGTCAGTTCATGTGCTCTGTGAGAGTCATCGGGGCTAGAGAAGGAACAATGATTGGTGCAAGGTTATTCAAGGCTGTTGACATTGTTCGAGGTTCCTCCCTTCTGACGTTACTTTTTCTGACATCGTCCCTGACGCTGTTGCGTTCCCAGGATCCAGTACGTGTACCACCTGGCCCATTTCCGGATGCAGACGCAGATCAAGGAGCAGACGGCGGCGTTCATTCGCGGCTTCCGCGCGCTGGTCCGGCCCGAGTGGCTGCAGATGTTCTCACCGCCAGAGGTCAGTTGTGGCGCCGCCCCGCGGAGCTGCCGCGCATGCTGGGCTTGATAAACTGCCGACAGATGGTACTGGACGCGGGTTTGCTGAGTTATCGCTGTCAAAACAAAACAAGTCGAAGTCGTAACACTTAAGGCACTCCAGCAATTGATCCGTGTGATCTGGAGAAAAAAAAATGGGTCGATCAAATACCTGATCTATTGGTTGTATTCCAGACGACGATCAGGTCTCTTTGTGTCCCCCATTTTCGGCTCTCCATGACCGAAGGAGCCCCCATGTATTCCTCGGACATTCACAGGGGACATGTCGCCGGTCGCTTTGACTGGAATGTGTTTTGTCAGCTCCCGCGGGGTCTGCCTGCTGCGCTGGCTCGGAATGTGAGCTCTGCTCTGAACTCGGAGTTAATCGCTCATATCCCGTGAGAAAGGTGCAGCTGCCTCCTGGCTCGGTCCGGGACGAATGCTCTCAGCGGCCTGGTAATTTACTACGGAGTTCAGAAGAACTCGAAACATCTGACGCCGGTCCGTCTCTGCTGAGACGGGGGCGATCGGGGTAGCCTCGGGCTCAAGCACGGCAGACTCATCAAATCTGGAATCGTGCTCATGCATAGACAAAACTAGAAATTAAGTGACATGCGCACTGCGCAGCTTAAGGGCAGTGCCGCAGTACTTACAGAGTCCCTTTCTTGAGGACTACAGGCAAGGAACCATAAATCCACACTATACGGGAATCAGGATACAGCATATTCTACATATACCTAATAGATCGAATATTTTGCATGTGCGTATCTTTACGATGGTCACTTATGTGTCGATAATACTTTGCGTCGTAGCCTTCTAACAGAAGAATAAAGGAGAAAATGAATCAAAGAAGAGAAAGATTTCGATGAGGGGATAAAACTGCTCCGGCCGTCTGATCTCCAGATATTTAGTTTGGTCGACAGTAGCCATGTCTCTGTGCCCTGTGGGCCCCATGATGTCACCAAACGGCGCATCACGTTATGCAATCAGGTCCCGTTGCAACTGTCCAGCGCAGTATTCCAGTGTGTATGTGTGGAATATTCCATTAATGCTGGAGAAGTCGACCTCTGCCCAGCAATGATGTTTGTCCGACCAAACCATAGGCAGACGTGCAGTAGTACCATGGTGAATATGGTACAGCTGCACCTAACCTCACGGCACATACAATGTGAACGGTACTGTCGCTAGCCGCCGAATCGCGCCACACACGCGCAACTTTTGTGTGCTGTCGAGGGGACGATTCAGATTTAGTTCGGCATGTTTTAATGTAAGTACCCAGCCCGACTTTTGAAAATGCGAACTACTTATTCTTCGCTGGTCTTTTCCGCCGGTCTGGTGCGTTGGTTTGTTCCAGTGGTCTGGTCTGTCGGCCTGACGTGGTCTCCATGCAGGTTTGACCGGCCGGGGAGCGGCGGCACGGCTCCTATCTCTATTATCACAGCTGGTGCGTCTCTCTGTGCGCCGTACCTGCCCTGCAGGAGATGTGTGAACCCGCCCCGGCAGGGAGGTGTGTTGGGGTGTCCGTGAACCCGCCGCGGCAGGTATATTTGCGGCGTCCGCACCCCGGGTTCACTGACTCGGTGCGGCTGCGTCAATATCGCCGTCTGCGGCGTATTCGTGACGCAGACACCCCTCGCACCCGCGGACGGCGACGACAGACCCCCGGCCATATATCGCTGTCCACCGCTCCACCCCCGCGAGGGAGGACTCACGGAAGACCCCCAGCCATATATCGCTGTCCACCGCTCCAACCCCGTGAGGAGCGCTGTCCACCGCTCCAACTCCGAGAGGGAGGGCTCACGGCAGAGCCCCGGCCATATAACCCCGTCCACCGCTCCACCCCCCTGAGGGAGGGCTCACGGCAGACCCCCGGCCATATGACCCCGTCCACCGCTCCACCCCCGTGAGGAGCTCTGTCCACCGCTCCACCCCCGTGAGGAGCTCTGTCCACCGCTCCACCCCCGTGAGGAGCTCTGTCCACCGCTCCACCCCCGTGAGGAGCTCTCACCGCGGCCGCCTCAGGGCTGTTTTGAACGGCCCTCGGCGCGGAGATAATGATGTTTTGGTGCGGCAGAATACGGCCCACTCAGAGGTCGTGATGTGAGGAGGTGGGCTTATTTACAGTGCGGCGTGCCCCGCCTTTGATGTTAGAGTTATTGACGATAAGTACTGGGAACAGGATGTGAGATGTGGAACCTGTAACTGTTTTGGTTATATGGGTGCGGTAGTCTATTTTGAGGACGTGTTGTCGTTAAGCTGGAAACCCGTCATTGCCGTGATATCCACCAGTCACGACCACACGTTGTGAAACCCGCTAATCCTCTGGTGTAGCAGGGATGTGTTGTGCCGAGCTATCCGTCCCCGCGGTCGGCTCTCCGGCCGTGGGGATCAGACCCGACTCCGGTCAGACTGGGGAGCTGTTGCCAGCCGGGTCGGCCGGTCAGTGGCGCGGCCTTGAGGCGCCAGCTGCGTACGTCGGCAGCCGACACCGCCCGACGCCGCCCGGGATCGACCGCGCTGCGGCCGGCCGCTGCGTGCCGCCGACAGTGGCGCCGCCAGCGGCCGGTGGCCGAACCACCAGGGGCAGGGGACAGGGGTCCGTGGCCGGCCGGCGCCTCCGCGGCTGCCCCGCCGCCCCTGTTTACCTCGGAGCGCGACACGCCACCCGCACGGCCGGCCCGCCTGCGCGTAGTTTTCCACAGAAACGTCCGCGACGTCCGCGACACGGAGCTGGTTTGTCGGTCAAGAGGCGGTTTTGGACGATAACAAGCCGCAAGCACTTGGAACTGCGGCTCGAGGGTCGTTTTTGGGTGTAGCTGTCAGTTTTGTGCGTTAGAACATGAGTTGACAATTTGATGCAGACGTTTACTTCTTGTATGTGCCTCTTATCGATTGGTTGTCAGTGTAAAAGTTAAAACATGCTCTTTTGCTAGCACCATCAGCTGGTAAAACTGCCTTTGATAATATGACGCTCGTCGTCTTTCGTGGAGGACTAGCACCACCTGACGAGCTACGATGTCCAGGCCGAGCTAAACCCGTTCTCAGCTGTATGTAATCTCGGCTCAGTTTGTCATGAAACCTCTGTCATCTGATTACGAATATTTTACTCGGTCATTTCGTCGCCCAGCTGCTGCGACTCTTCCTTCGCTCCGTCCAGTGTAAATTCCCGTATAATCCGCCGTGTAGATCCGGCGTGCAAGATCACTGCATGCACGGCTCGGCCGCCCATTATGCAGCGTAGGTCACTGGGTCCGACCGACCGGCCGGCCCTGCCGAGCAGTGTCCCAAAATTATATTTTTGTTTGGGTGTCAGAGGGCAAAAATGCTGACCAGAAAAGGATGAGAGTGAAAAATTGTCGGTCAGGTAAGACCCAAAAAGAGTGGGAAAATGATCAAAAACATCCATCTATCTACATTATTGTGACAGATGCAAAACAAACATTCGCGCAATCGCTCCTCTCTCGGTGGAATTGGGAGTGGAAAATTGGGCTTGAAAACTGGAGGTGAGAGTGGAAAATGATTTTCATTTGGATGTCGTTTCCCACCCACATCTGCAAATTTTGGCACACTGCTGCCGAGTTACGGGCCGCGGGACTACGACGCCATGTGATGGCGGGTGTAACGTAGCATGGATATTGGGTATCCGCCGCCGCAGCTCGCTGGTATAAGTATCGTGGTAATACATACGACCGGGCGGTGTTACGTGGGCATAATTTGACCGGTGTTAGGTGCGTATGCTTCCAATGGACTGGCTGTATACCTACTACGCCGGTGCAATGGCAAATAGGTCCGCCGTCGTTTGCTGTCTCAACAGAGTCAAAGAACCACAGTCAACAGCAGTCCAATAGCCGAGCTGCAACATTTGCCAGCGATGTTTTACTTCATGCACCGCACAATTATCATCTGACCCTACTCATTGCACCACGGCTAGTAGTACTTACCACTGGGTACGGGTTTTTACAGCTTGTGCTCGTTTAAAAATGTAATCAATCGTGATCGCGGACACGGATCGTCGGCCCTGCAATAGGGGAGTGATATGAATAGCTCAGTTAGTCGTTCCTTCAGCACTTCACTGCTGGTCATTGGTTACCGATTGCTGGCGGCTGCTGTGGTTCGCTGACCTCTCGCGCTCAGTCCGTGTGTCTCTGTCCGTTCCCTCACTGCAAACCGCCCCGATGTCGGTAACCTCTCATCTGGAGCCCTGCACCGTCCCGCTGTAGGCGCTCCCCGCAGCACCGTCTCGCTGTGGGTGCTCCCCGCAGCTCCTGTGCAGGCACACACTGCACAGACGCCGCTCTGGCGAGCGGCGGTGGCTGATGGCGCGCCCGGGCCCTCTGACACCGCGCTGCGGGTGACACGCGCCAGTTGACACTGACACGCCCTGCTGTGTCTGGTGTCGGTGCCGTGTCGCTCGGCCGGCGCGCCGTCAGCGGTGATTTGTGAGTCGGTCGGACCGAGTCGCCGTGTCCTTACTCGGTGGCCCTTTCGGCCCTGCTGGTCGGTCTCCGTCCGGCTGATATGGATAGAGCTGAGCGGTATGAGATGTCCGCCGTCCACGGCCGTCCGTGTTCGTCCGGCCGGCGTGCCGGGATGCCGCTGCCGCCATGCCGCTGCCGCGCCACCGGCACCGGACACCTCTCCCAGTCCTCTCCGTCTCCACGGGCTGCACCTCTCCTAGTCCTCTCCGTCTCCACGGGGCTGCACCTCCCGCCGCGTCTCAGCTGGCGACGTGTCGGCTCACGTGTCCCCTCCGTCCTCCCTGAGACTCCCGTCCCTGGCCGCGGGCCGGCTGCCGCCGCCGTGTCTGCCGTCCCCGCTGACGGACAGACCTGCCGTGGTGACGGACAGACTCCGTCGTGGTGACGGACGGCGCTGTCCGCTCCCGCCGGGGTTCACCTGGTCCGTGGCGCGCCGTCAGAGACGCGATGCACGGCCGGTGGATGGGTCTGCGGCGGCCCCGATCCTATGCCCCCCCTCCCCCCCTCCTCCGGTCACCGGGTCCTGTGTCCCTCCACTACCCCCTCCCCATTCGTACATCATATCTATCCGACGCCGGGCACTCATTGCCCTACTTGCTACCATGTGGCGTGCTGATGTTCCCGAGTTTTATTGCCGGTCTGAACCGCAGTGTCACATTTTAGCTCGGCAGTTTTCAGAAACGCTTAGTCTTTTTGGTATTATTCCGGTAAGTGGTGTAGCAGGTGTGGGACACCGATTTGCGGTATTTCGGAGCGGTGGCTGTCGTGAGAGCTACACTGCGCCGTACATACATGCGTTCAATGCCAATCACTGGCTGGCGACCATCTGACGACGTCAGCTGCTAACGTGACGTCGGGCGCAGAGGATGTGCTTCTGTCATTGTTGAGTCAACCGATGTGCTGCTGTGTCTGTTGCTGTTAGATAATGTACGACTGACGCCATCTGATCAAGTACTGACGTTAAATGACGCTTCTCCGTAAGGTAGACTTCTACTGATGTGAGGTGATGTTCCGCCGATTAAGGATAACTGCTAACGTCAGTTAGCGTAACGCCAGCACATCACATGACGGCGGTCAGATGCGCAGTAAGCACGCTCAGCTCGGAAAACCGGACTGCAATGGCCTTCATTCATGAGAATCTCGGTTCAAGCTACTCATGAAGGCTTGTGGCTGGGAGAAAAGGCTGATTGGTGATCATAATCATGCTTGGGGAACTCCGTTTTTATTGGCTTCTTGCAACCTAACTCCAATCAGCCGATTTTCTCCGGCATTGGAGCATGGTTGGAACTCGCCCGTTCCCGTCTTTGTTGAGCCGCCGCTAGCCATGGCCAGTGGAGCCTGGGGCTACTGACGGTGGTCGCTGAAAACAGACCAGGGGCGGGGAACCCTGGGTCGTTTTGGCTGGCCGGCGCTCCCTCGAACTGTGACGCACAACCCGTGCACTGTGATCGATCTTTGTGTGTGTTCCATCTGTGGGCATTGGCCCATGACTTGTTCGTGGGTCCACGTCAAAACTCAAAACAGCTAGTGACTATTGAGCTAGTGACTTTTGAGCTAGTACAAAAGAGCTAGTGCTTCAAAACAGCTAGTGACAACACAGCTAGCGCCAAAATAGCTAGTAATGCAAAATAGCTAGTGCATTAAATCAGCTAGTGACTAAACAGCTAGCGTCAATATAGCTAGTAGAGCAAAATAGCTAGTGCTTCATTATAGCAAGTCATAAGCGTAGGAACCATGGGTGCAGTGGGTGCAGTTGCACCCACAATAATTCTCCAGTGGGTGCAGACAATGTATTCTGCACCCACAATAATCTGGAACAAAAACCCCTTTTCTCATCAACACTACTTCCCATGCAGCACAACAAATTCAGGATATTTTGCCCACTTTCCACCTTTAGAAGCGTTTGCTACTGTGATGGTCTTCAAAACTTACATTTGCGCTCAAGTAAAAAAGGAAGCAACGGAACACATGTGATTGAACACATACCGATGACCCACTGTCAAAGGTTTTAGCCCGATACCTATCTTCGAAAATGGCTAAGTTAGCCGCATTTATGTACTTTTTGCGGTAGTCGATATTGACATTATCAACGCTTCTAAATACACTTATCTTCGGTAGGTACCTTTTCGACATGGTACACCCTCAAAGCTCACAAGGAGCCTCCGCTCGGGTGCCGCTCCCTACCCCCTCCCCCCCCCCCCCCCGGCTTCACCGGCCATGGCTGGATTTCTGCACCCATGCACCCACAATGTTCCAGCCGTTCCTACGCCCATGTCAATGTAGCTATAGAAATCGCTAGCGTCGACTAATAGCTAATAAGCAAAATAGCTTATTCGTAGAGCAGCTATTATAGATTCTTTCCCGACGAAGAGTCCCCAGACGGGTAGAAGGAGCAGAAGAGCACCGTAGTTTGACAAAATTATTTGGAATGCTAGGAGGGCAGAGGACGGGATCCCTAGGACAAACAACAAATTAGAAGCGGGGCACCGGGGAATTAAAGAGATGGCATATCGCGGGAAATACATATTTACAGTCATAGATATCTTGCATTTTTGAAGCGAAGTGAATGGGAAGGGAACAGAGGTCCAACGAAATTGCTATTTTGACGATAGCTATTTCGTCACTAGCTGTCTTGAGGCACTAGCTCTTTATGCTTCACTAGCTACTTTGACGCTAGCTGTTTTGTCACTAGCTGTTTCTAAGCACTAGCTATTTTGCTTCACTAGCTATTTTGACGCTAGCTGTTTTGTCACTAGCTGTTTTGAGGCACTAGCTGTTTTGTACTAGTTCAAAAGTCACTAGCTCAAATGTCACTAGCTATTCTGACGTGCACCCCTTGTTCGTTTACTTCTCGGATGCACAGTGTCCCCGGAATCGATGGTACAGTGTAATCCACGAGTCACGTCAACGGCCAGCCCCACACCCCTGCAGCTCCTGTGTCGTGGTTTAGCGAGTTCCTTTGTTGAGCTGACCGTTTTACCCACGCCGCGTCCTGACGACTATTTTATCCTCACGGCTTACCTTACCGACCTTTTTACCCCGTCCTCCCCTACTGACCGTTTCACCCCGTTCCGCCCGCCCGCAGCTGCAGCGGCTGATTGCCGGCGACAACGTGGACCTTGACGTGCGCGAGCTGAGGAAGTACACCCAGTACTACGGCGGCTTTCACGACCGGCACCGCGTGGTCGTCTGGTTCTGGGACGTGCTCGACAAGGACTTCACGCAGGAGGAGAAAAAGATGTTCCTCAAGGTGCGACCCTCCTGCGCGACACCGCGGTCTGTGGATAGCGAGTGGCGCCCGTATTCAGGGCGGCATTCAGTATCATTTTTTTACGACTGTCGATTGTTTTGACTGTCATTTTCTGACTTGAAAACATTTTTGGGTTATGAATGCGACATAGCCCAGTTTCTTTAATGCGTCTGTTTATATCTTTTTGTCGTTGCAAATGTGTCGTAACTAGCAGGTTCGTCGTCAAAAGTCGCGCTTGGTACGACGTAGTAACCCACAGAGTTCAACAGACGCAGTGGTGTGCAGTGGCCGCTGCCAGCCCGGGCAGCTGACTGCGGTCTCCACACCCGGCCTGTGTCTGTCTGCGTGTGACTGACCGAGTGTTTGTGTTCCCCAGTTCGTCACCTCCTGCTCCAAGCCGCCGCTGATGGGGTTCGCCCATCTGGAGCCGCCCTTCTCCATTCGCTGTGTCGAGGTCGGCGACGACGACGACACGGGGGATACGATAGGTGAGCAGAGACACTCGGAGATACGATAAGTGAGCGGAGACACACGTAGATATGATAGGTGAGCGGAGACACACGGGAGATGTGATAGGTGAGCGGAGACACACGGAGATGCGATAGGTGAGCGGAGACACATGGAGATTTGGGAGACACGGAGATAAGGGAGATACGATAGGTGAGCGGAGATACCTACACGGAGATACGATAGGTGAGCGGAGACACATGGAGAAACGATAGGTGAGCGGAGACACACGTAGATATGATAGGTGAGCGGAGACACACGGGATATGTGATAGGTGAGCGGAGACACACGGAGATGCGATAGGTGAGCGGAGACACACGGAAATTTGGGAGACACGGAGATACGGGAGATACGATAGGTGAGCGGAGATGCCTACACGGAGATACGATAGGTGAGCGGAGACACGGGAGATACGATAGGTGAGCGGAGATACAAGGAGATATGGGCGACACGATAGATGAGCGGAGACACGGGAGACTCGATAGGTTAGAGGAGACAGCAGACACGGGAAACACAATGGCACGGGATAGGTGAGAGGTTGTACAATGTACGTAGTGAGCGGCACGCGACACTAGTACCTACTCTAAAGGTGGGCGACGGGGTAACTCAATATTTACAGTTTCCATCGAATATGCAACATGCTTTGGTCTCCGTTTCTTTCCCGTCGCCCACTTAATCGACAGTCCTGTCCGGTTTGTGCTCGCCACGATTACCGATACTCGGCCGGCGCCGTCCGGTCAGTTTACTGTCGATTGGAGCGCGATACTGTCCGCTGTACCTACAGCTCCGGCGCGATCGCTCTAACGGCGGACGACAGCGCTGTTCCGAGAGGCGGTGCGGCGCCACGCCGCCCGGAACTCGCCGGTTCTCCGCAGACCGCTGCAGTAGCGCGCAGTTTCTGTACCGGCCGGGTCGGTGGGGCCGGTCCTATTTTCGTCATGCCGTTCGCGGGGTCCGTTTGTTCTCTGTGGAAGCTGGTCAGCTGGCCGGGGGGGGGGGCCGCCGGGAGCACCTGTCCGCGGTCGGGTTCGGGTCGCCGGGCGCCCGGTGCTGACAGTGTACCGCGGTACTGTGCCGGGTCGGCGGGCCGCGGCTGGGGCAGTAGCTGTGGCCGCCCCAGACGGCGCGGCGCCGTGCGGCCGGCGGCGGGCGGGCACTCCGTGACCCGTCACGACAGGCGGTGGCGTGACGCCCGCACAGCCGGTGACGCAGCGGCCGGGGGGCGTCCGTGAGTCATCGGATCGACCGACACCAGCCTCCGACGGCGGCGGCGGCGGGGCTGCGCCTCGGTGGAGCTTCTGACTCCGCGCTGGGACGCCGCTCGCCCTTCCGACTTCTTTTTGAATTGCTCATGGAGGAGTCAGTTGGTGGTTGGGGAATATTAATTATTTTGTTTGAACTGAATCGGTCATGTCCGCATTAATCATCTCTTGAGACCTGTTTGTTTTCATTTGGCCACCAGCCAGCCCCAATGCCCTGTTCTTTGTCCTGCTATCCGTCGACGCAGTAGCGATTGCTGCGATTATTATTTTGTTCCGTCCTCGTTTCTCAGATCCTGTTAGATCGTGTTTGACGTCACTGTCTTTGTTATGTTTGCTTCTTGCTGACCGATGTTCCGAATATCACATTATTTTTATTGAGGGTAATCCCAGACGCAGCTATAAAAACTTCAACCGCACACCACACAGTCGCCTCACCAGCGTCGGGGTTAAAGTAGCCGTTCTGAACACCAGCAGAACGCTGTCAGCTGGACCACTGCTCACGGGCAGTGTAGTGAGCCGTGGTCATCACGTATTAACTGCATCGTAGGCCTACATCAACCGTCGGCTCGAATTCCGTGAGCGGTGCTGTTCACGGCTGCCGCTCTCTCACCTGACGAGGGAGCGCTGGCATGTAACTGTACACGGGAGCTCACTCCCGGCCCAATCAGCCGGACCTTCCCGGCCCAATCAGCCGGACCTTCCCGGCCCAATCAGCCGGGCCTTCCCGGCCCAATCAGCCGGGCCGGGAACCTGGCCGTACACCGAACTGTGGCATTGGACCGACAAGGTCACAACAGGGGCGCCTCGTTACCGCCGGCCCCTGCTGTGACGTCACTCTGGCCGTATGCGGCGGGGCGCGGCACATTGATTGGGCCCCTCGCTGTACGGGTAATTCAGGGCCGCGTCCCACGGCCGGCCGGGGTCCCGGCACGTCACGGCGGCCACGACGCGCCGATGACGCTGGACGTGACGTGTGTCACGCGGCAGTGACGTGGCGGTGACGTGGGTCACCTGGTGGTGCAGTTCTGAGGACTATCATACGCGGCTAGGTGGGGCTCTTGGCAGTGCCACTGTCTGGATGGTGTCGCCCACGCAGCAGCTCCCGTACCTCGCTAATGGTGCATTTCAGCTGCAGTGTGTCGTCAGTCTGCCATATGAACGTGTATCTCGGACGGCAGATTGTCTGAGCGGCTCGAGAGGCAGAGATGCACTGTTTCTTCAGATTCACTCGGAGAACAATAGAAGCCTTGGCTCCATTCTTATGGTTATGTAATTACTGAACACTACCATACAATGTCAATGTTTATCTTGTGTTACACCTGGCTACTAAGACAGCTTCTTACGATATCGGACAAAGGTTACGATTGATGTAAGTTCTCCAGCGGGTCAATAGTTTTGCCCTAAATCTGAAGTAGAGATGAATCAGCCGTAGTCTTTTTTTGCGGTACGTTTTTATTACTGCTTGTAGATGGCTTAGAAAGTGTCATTGTCGTCAGTAATTTCGGCAAAAAGTGCGTCAGAAGCCCCATAGTCGGTGCTCGCGGGTCATGTTGTCGGTAGTGGCAGCACAAAAACGCGTCCCACTTCATGTTGTGACGTTAGACGGTGCTGACTGGGTAGTTCAGCGCGTCAGAGTGCAGATGACGAGAACTATCTGGAATCCTTCTCAGCGAACCCGAGGTAAACAACCGCCTACCGGTGCTGGGGAGCGTGTAAACCACCAGAGTCAGTGTCAGCTGACGCCGAGCGGACTGATCTACAGCACACGGACCGGGCGCCCCTGAAATCGGGGTCAGCCGCCGGGCATCACACATCGCCACGCAGAAATAGCAAACACCCGCGGCCGGGGTGCAGCGGCTTTCATGGCGGAATATACAATGTCTGATGGCAGTTTACCTGACATCGAGTGAACACCGTTTGTTTATTCCCATGGTGCAGCCTCAGCTTCCCAACTTTTGCTACCTATCTGACCAGTGACAATGCATCTGCCCCAAATGAACTATCACTGCATGTTTAGTGTTATCACTCGCTATATCGTCTCACGGACCGCGTATCCTTCCGTCCGTGTCCCCATCTCGTGTTGTACGTTTCCCGGTCGGTTCACCGACTGCCCGTCTGTGTCCATCCCCGCTGTCTCCTCCCCAGTCCGTGCTCCCTGTCGTCCCTGATCTGTCGTCTGACCGTGTGTCTGTCTGTGTGCGCGGCGGCAGGCTCGATGCTGCGCGGCTTCCTATCGGTGCGCCGCCGCGACCCGGTCACCCGGCTGCCCACGTCGTCCACCTGCTTCAACCTGCTCAAGCTGCCCAACTACCAGAAGAAGGCCACCCTGCGCGACAAGCTGCGCTACGCCATCCGCAACAACACCGGCTTCGAGCTGTCGTAGCGGCGCCTTCCGGTCAGTCCCGAGCCCGCCTCCTCGCCAGTGGCTGCCGTTGTACCCCGTCCTGACCAGACCGGGCCGCAGCGCCACAGACCCCACCAGTCGCCACCCGACCGAGCCTCGACCTGTCTCCCCGGCCCAGCCACAATCCGTGTGTAACGGCTTGTTGTTCCTTATAGGGAAATTGGCGATATTTATTCGTAGTCGCTTATGGTTTATCATTAACATTATTTTCCCTATTGCGATCGAATTCATCTATGAAAAAGTTGCGAGATTTTCAGCTCCGAATTAAAATTAACGTGCACTGCGGAATTCAACGAACTTACAAAACCTTTTTAGGTGGCAAAATATATTGAGGAAATGATTTGTTTTGCGAGCTACGCTTTAGACGTCATAGTTATTGAAAAAATCACGCAGTTATCCAGTATCGAACCAGCAGTATCCTACAAATCATATGTCGCCATTTAATTCGCTTTCCCGGTGGTCCTAGTCCGAAATGGCTGTCCGGATTATGTCGCAAGTCGGTCCGTGATGGTCCCATCGGCTGGTCCATCGGTCTACTGGTCCTAGCCGCTGGTCCTAGCCAGTGATTGGCTAAGATGCAATGACAACTATTTTCCACTCTCGTCGCTCGCTAGTCCTCTGGTCCCGCCAGCTGTTCCCTGATCAGCTGGTCCGCACCTGCCCCCATCATCTGCCCTCCCCCTTCCTGTTTGTGTCGGCGCCGGGCGTCGCTGGGGGATCTCCGGAGGGGCCCCTGTCCCCTCTGATCGATGCCACCCTGGCCCCGGGAGCGGGGTATCCGTCCGCCGGCGATCGGAGGGGCGGCCGAACGGTCATCGCGCCGGCAGCGGCGGCAGACAGCGGCCGACGCCGGGCGCCCCTTGTGGCCGACAGGGTACCGCCGGATGTGTGCCTGCCATAGAGACGAGTCGGCTCCGTGAGGAGACAGGACACTCGTATGAGGGATTAGGGAGACTTTTGAGGGGTGAGGGGGACGTTTCCCTCGGACAGTCACGGGCAGTGAGATGAGAGGAAAAGTGTTGGTGAGACTGGTGAGAGGAGATTGGTTCTAGATATGCAGGGTAACAGGCAGTTCGGTGAGAGGGAGAGTATCGAGCCGTTCAGAGGAGAGTGGTGCCGGGTGTGCCGCCTGTGGGAGCCTGCAGTGCTGCCGGTAGTCTCGACTGTGATATATATCGCGTGTGTTTGAATACGATCGGCCTGCTTCGCGCCGCTGTCCGATCAAATTGTCAGCAGTCGCCGATCTGATTCCATGATCGTGATCGTGGTGTTGTATTCCAGTATTTTTGTTAGACCTTCCTGACCTATAATGATCGTCGTGCTATGGTAATGGTGGCAATATGTTATTGAACGCTATGTGGATATTACTATTATCTGCCTTTGTGCGGTGCAGTGCGCCGCTGTTTTGTCCTATGGGGCAATATCGGCGTCAGTGCCGTGCGATCCTCCCGTTTTCCGAGCCGCACAGGGCACGACTCTGTGACTTGCGGTGCCGGCTCTTCCCAAGTACCGGTTGACAAACTGGTTTACAGGCGCGGTCATTGCGAATAGCCATGCTTTTGTACTGTGGTACGGTACCAGCCGTCAACACCCGGGTTTATCTTCGCCTCCAGCTCTGTGCGAGCCACCGCTTCGTCAAACCCGGGTGGACGACGAGGGTCGTTTGGGAACAAAGGACAGGACGGTGATGATGGGGATGGTGGGTGGGCAACACTCCGCGCACCCCTTGTACACCGCGGCTCGGCTCACACTGCGCGTGTTATCGGCCGACCACGGCGGGGCCGCCGCGGTTCTGTTTGTTCTTCTCCACCCTTCTCGTTATCGCCCCCCCCCCCTCCCCCTCCCGCTTCCCTGGACCCCACTGGCTCGGTGTCGCGTCGTGTCACCTCGGCCCGCTAATCACGATTCAACGTCCCGTTAATGCTTGATTAGCGTGTCCTCCGATCAACTCCTCTCCCTGTTTGGCTGTGAAAGGCCGTCAACACCCGGGTTTATCTTCGCCTCCAGCTCTGTGCGAGCCACCGCCAAACACCCCAAAGGAACCAAGGGTATGTGTATTCTTACTAGATTATGCGCGCGTGTCCCGTTCACAGGGTTCACAGGCGGTACCTGTCAGCACGGGGGTTCCACGGCTCGGGTCCTGTAGGTACTCCGCCACACACGATGGGGGCCGGACCGGACACTGGGCCGCCTGTGGCCGCAGCCGCCGGAAACCGCGCCAAGTCGTGCCGACTGAGCGCGTCGGCCGCGCCGTTCTCTTTCGTTGCCACGTACTCGACGGATACAGCGGACTCATGGAACGCCGTCCAGAACAGGGGCTGACGCAGCAGCGCCATAATCAGTGGCGACCCCGACCATCCCCTCCCCCCAGACCCCCACCTCCCCCATGTTATCGGACCGGATCAGCACGCGGTGCCCGCCCCATCTCTCTCCCCACACCAAACATGCCACCATGACGGGGATGAGCTCCAGCCACGTCATGGATGGCGCGACGTCACACTGCAGCTCGCGGGGCCACTCCATCATCCACCATTCGTCTCCGTGCCACGCCCCCATCCCCCGACGTGAGCTGTCCGTGTTCATCACAATACAGTGGTCGTAGGGGCATTCCATGTCAACCGGGACAGCCAAAATCGGCCACCTCTGCGATTTTGTTCAAACTTGGTATACTTATTGGCTATTGGGTGAAACCTCTGAGGGTGAAAGGATTTTGTCATATGCCCTCGGGGTACAGAGATACAAGTCGCTAAACTTCTGCTTTTTGAGCAGAATTGGACGTGTATTGCAATCTTGAAAGATCTATAGCTTCAACATTTTTGAAGCTATTAATTTCAAACAAACTGAAACGTGTACGTAAAGAGTTGTGCTAGTAAAATTTGACAATTTTTACATTTTTTGGTGATTTTGAATTTATTTTATCTTGAATTAATTTTTTAAAATGTAATTTGTGAAAAATGGGTACCCTTCGATTTTGCTCAAATTTAGATATTGTGTTCCACTACACGTAAGGCACACGTGCTGAGAAAATTAGAATGGGCCAACACTCCGCGCACCCCTTGTACACCGCGGCTCGGCTCACACTGCGCGTGTTATCGGCCGACCACGGCGGGGCCGCCGCGGTTCTGTTTGTTCTTCTCCACCCTTCTCGTTATCGCCCCCCCCCCCTCCCCCTCCCGCTTCCCTGGACCCCACTGGCTCGGTGTCGCGTCGTGTCACCTCGGCCCGCTAATCACGATTCAACGTCCCGTTAATGCTTGATTGAGTGTTGTCTTTCCTCGTGGCGACCTGTGTGCGATTTCAAACTCTTGGAGCATGTTTCCGTGTTTTGTCGCGTAATGCACATTTTCCCTGGGTGTCGTCCTCACTTTCCTGGTGCTCGGTGACCAGAGGAGACGGATTTTCTCTGGGTATGGCCTCGTTGAAAGGCTTTCACATCAGGATCGAAATCACTGCAAACTGTCTAGCTGCGATCTCAGTGTATGTTTTCGTCTCAATGTTGTCATATTTTGATGAGTTGTGAACCAAATACAAACTTCTGCGAACCGTGATTGTAGACTTCAGTGGCCACCAGCCAGGCAAGGTCGTCGGTGAGCAGGCCACCTGATGGACCGATTCGGGAGTCCATGCCTTCTCAACGGCGAAGGTCGAGCACAGCTCGCAGGCCAATGTCGTCATGATTCTGATGCGAACTGGTGAAAACCAGTCACTCAGATATTTATGTTAAATTTGGGAGTCGAAAAAACCGTTGTAACATCCACAGGTAGTTCCATAAGCGTTCCGTGACGACCGTCCAGCGCCTCTCCCATCCCAAGCCACCGTCTTCTCCGCTGACCAGGCCATCAACAGACTCGAGTCTCCTTTGTTCCCGAACCGCCGTGCTATGGCGCTATCCAGTACCGCCCTGTGACACTACCTGCTCGGTGAGCCACTCCCCGAACACGCGCTCCACCCCGGGTGTTTGGCGCAGCTCGGCCCCGTGGGCGGCTGCTCCGGCGGCGTGGGCGGCCTCTGGAGTGGCGGCCATCGGCAGTTGCCGGGCCGCGGCACTGCGCACTGCGCTGCCAGGACACGACCGTGCACGGTCGGCCTTCAGAGCGGATCAGCGCGGGCGGGGCGGAGCGTGATCGGTGCTGGAGGGATGCGCGGGGGAGGGAGGGATCCGTACTGGAGGGATGCACTGCATGGGAGGGAGGGAGCTACCTCAGTGACGGGGAGAGATCCAGGGAGAAGTATGGGGCTCAGTGGGTGATGGATTGATGCATGGTGCGGAGCTCAGTGGGTTATATACTTGGCCATGGGAGCTAGACTCGACGTGCCTCCTCCCAGTGCCCAACCTGAATGATGTTTCATCCCAAGGTCTGTTAAAGACTTCTGAGAAACGTATAAGGTACGCGCATGTAGGCTGCTATTGGGCAAACAAAGAGGGCTGAACTGCAGCAGTTACTTGCGGCCGGCCGGCGGCACTTCGTGCGGCACAATGACTGTGCTGTGCGTGAGCCGTCCGGTCCGGTCCCCTCCCCAGCGCGGTGCGGCGGTGGCGCAACGTGCCCTCTGACAGCCGTCGCCTTGAACTTGGCCGGCCGTCGGCGTCGGTCGGCGGGCGGGTGGGGTGCTCGTCCTCTCCCGGGCGCGGGGCGCGGCCAAACAGCGCCCGCCGCGGGCGGTCTGCACACGCGCAGCGGCCCGGTGTGGCCGGTGCGTGCACCGCGCACCGCCGGAGTGGCGGCTGGGTGAGGCCGGTCGGCCGGTCGGGGGACTCGGTTGTCGGCACCGGACCGTGGGACACTGTACCGGATGGGACAGAGAGAGGTCTCAGGCAGATGGCCTGAGGTTGGCTCGGTAACACGGTGCTGGCAGCAGCTCTGGCATACCACGACAGTAGGCATCATCAGGGATTGGTGATGGCAATGGCCCAGATGGGTGCGATTACAGTCAAGTGTCCGACTCATTGGACTCTCGAAAGTTGATGACCAATAAATTATCTGATGCTTGTAGCTCCCCAATCTTAATTGTTTACAACCAAACGAAGCATCCTTTTCTTTGGAAAATGCACTAAGATACGAAGGCGCAACAGTGGGACGTCGGACTGGTTTGGTTTGGTCGCACTCGACATCACAGATAATCGTACCCTGGCCCAGCTAAGGTCACCGATGATTTTCCCTCCGCGGCGGATATTCAACTCATAGCGGCGACGCGGCTATGGAAGGTTAGGACCCTGCCCGGGCGCCACTGAACGTGACCGGAGCAAAGGGAGACGGGGGTCGGAGATAGATAAATCACCCCGCCGACAGACGCGGGGCAGACCCTGACTAGGGGTGGTGCGAAGGGGAGTGTAGGAACGGGCGCGCCGCTGGCAGGAGAGCCGAGAGGCGCGAACGGCAGTCGTCGACTGCGACGGACGGCGAGTGGAGCAGAGAGTGGGCGAGAAGTGAGCTAAGGAATCCGTGCGGAGTGCCAACGGCTACGAGGATTATCCGATCACGCACTCCTTAACGCCGACATGGCCGCCGGCGAGTGGAGCGGAGAGCGAGCGAGAAGGCAGGGAAGCTGTGGGGAGTACCAACGGCTACAAGGATTCTATGGTCAGGCATACTAACGCCGGCACGGCAGGTGAGGCGTATCGAGCACGGCTCGGGGGTACGTACAGCGGAGTGCGGTTCCTTGGCGGCGACACCACGAGGATGGTCGCCCGGCGACTGACGCGGCGCCACCATGAGGATGGTTTCCCCGGCGACTGACGCGCATCTATTCAGAGGCATATTAAGCGCACACGCAATCGTAAAGGAAACCGGGGAGCCTGGTAGGCACGCTTTGAAGGGTCGTGCAACGCGGCACCCCAACCTGCGACGCGATACACACAAAACACCTGGTTCCGGCCACCCTACAACTCATGCACACACATCAGGTCCGCCGCCGACCCCTCGGCTACTCTGCAACTGCAATGCGTCCGACGCCCCGGCAACTCCGCACTGCAAATACATCAGGCCCGCTGCCGACGCCTCGGCTACTCTGCAACTCACGCACATACATACTCATGCACATGCATCAGGTCCGCCGCCGACGCCTCGGCACGCACATACATCAGGTCCGCCGCCGACGCCTCGGCACGCACATGCATCAGGTCCGCCGCCGACGCCTCGGCTACTCTGCAGTAGAGATGTCCTCGGATATAACTTTTCGGTATACCGATACCATACTGATACCAACTCGGTACTTGCTAATTGATTCCTAATGTGTTCGGTATTTTGTTGGTATAATGCACCCTAGGTTGGTACTTGGTTTGGTATCGGTATTCCGACTTTCCGTAGTCGACGTCCTACTCTGCGCCGCACATACATCAGGTCCGCCGCCGACGCCTCGGCACCCACACGCATCAGGTCCGCCGCCGACGCCTCGGCACCCACACGCATCAGGTCCGCCGCCGACGCCTCGGCTACGCTGCTGTAGAGATGTCCTCGGATACAACTTTCGGTATACCGATACCATACTGATACCAACTCGGTACTTGGTATTTGATTCCTAATGTGTTCGGTATTTTGTTGGTATAATGCACCCTAGGTTGGTACTTGGTTTGGTATCGGTATTCCGATTTTCCGTAGTCGACGTCCTACTCGGCACTGCACATACATCAGGTCCGCCGCCGACGCCTCGGCACGCACAGGCATCAGGTCCGCCGCCGACGCCTCGGCTACTCTGCAGTAGAGATGTCCTCGGATATAACTTTTCGGTATACCGATACCATACTGATACCAACTCGGTACTTGCTAATTGATTCCTAATGTGTTCGGTATTTTGTTGGTATAATGCACCCTAGGTTGGTACTTGGTTTGGTATCGGTATTCCGATTTTCCGTAGTCGACGTCCTACTCTGCACCGCACATGCATCAGGTCCGCCGCCGACGCCTCGGCACCCACACGCATCAGGTCCGCCGCCGACGCCTCGGCTACTCTGCTGTAGAGATGTCCTCGGATACAACTTTCGGTATACCGATACCATACTGATACCAACTCGGTACTTGGTATTTGATTCCTAATGTGTTCGGTATTTTGTTGGTATAATGCACCCTAGGTTGGTACTTGGTTTGGTATCGGTATTCCGATTTTCCGTAGTCGACGTCCTACTCTGCACCGCACATACATCAGGTCCGCCGCCGACGCCTCGGCACGCACACGCATCAGGTCCGCCGCCGACGCCTCGGCTACTCTGCAGTAGAGATGTCCTCGGATACAACTTTTCGGTATACCGATACCATACTGATACCAACTCGGTACTTGGTACTTGATTCCTAATGTGTTCGGTATTTTGATGGTATAATGAACCATAGGCTGGTACTTGGTTTGGTATCGGTATTCCGTTTTTCCGTAGTTGACATCAATACACTGCACTGCACATACAACAGGTCCGCCACCGACGCCTCGGCTACTCTGCAACCCACGCACACACATCAGGTTCGCCGACAACGCCCCGGCCACTCCGCAAATCACGCACATACATCAGGTCCGCCGCCGACGCCTCGGCTACTCTGCAACTCATGCACATGCATCAGGTCCGCCGCCGACGCCTCGGCCCCTCTGCTACTCATGCACACACATCAGGCCCGCCGTCGTATAGCCTCAGCCACCCCGTAAAATCTGCACCGGCATGGGTCGAGAATATGGTATGGCAGGCATGGCACGCGCCACACCAACTTAAAAGATGGTATGGCAATGCCATACCAACTTTTCAGGGTAACAGCTACGAAATTTAAGGATTTCAGTTTGATAAGAATAAAACACGATAGTATTGTTTCGAGCAACTGGCGCCATACCAACTTTGAAAACAATTCTCCACCCATGTTCGCACGTACATGAGGTCCGCCGCCGACGCCTCGGCTACTCTGCAACTCACACACATGCATCAGGTCCGCCGCCGACGCCTCGGTTACTCTGCAACGGCACATACATCAGGTCCGCCGCCGACGCTTCGGCTACTCTGCAACTCACGCACACGCATCAGGTCCGCCACTGACGCCTCGGCTACGCTACACCCCTTGCACGTAAGTACCTACATCAGGACCGCCGCCGACGCCTCAGCTACTCTGCAACTCATGCACATACATCGGGCCCGCCGCCGACGCCTGGGCTGCACTGTAACCCCTGCACACATCGGGTCCGCCACCGGCGCCTCGGCTAATCTGCAACCCATGCACACGCATCAGGCCTGCCGCCGACGCCTCGGCTACTCTGCAACTTACAGGCGCCAGGTGCGCCGCCGTCACCTCGGCCCTCTGCAACACGGTAGGCACTTAGCTTACTAAAGCGCATTTTAGTGACATCAGAGCCTGAGTCGATCGCCGGCGACCTGGTCACTCGTGGAGGTGTTCACCGCCGTACCGTACAACACGGAACGCAGACCATTTAGTCACGCCGGCGATTCGATCGGAGTCTGGCAGGCGTAGTTCAGACACGCTATTGTCATCGCATATAACATCTTGCCACGAAACCTGACACGAACCTGCCTGGGAGCCGCTTCAATAGCGAGATAAAGCAGCACTTGTTGACGAGGCAACGTGGCGGGGTTGGTTAGATGGGATAAGGCCCCTTGTCAAAACAGACCACGCATTTCGAGAAGCGCTTCCGAACGCAACCTGATGGACATACGCTGCCGCAGAAACACATCTCAGCCAGTCACCTTGGAGGCTCGGTTTAGCACTCAAGGAGTCTCTTTGTGAAAAGGTCTCAAAGTATTTTCTAAGTGGCCGCCTCCGTATTTCTGCAAATCGGCATACGCATACATCCGGTCCGGCGCCGACGCCTCGACCACTCTGTCTACACTACACACCTGGTCCGCTGCCGACGCCTCGGCTACTCTGTCTACACTACACACCTGGTCCGCTGCCGACGCCTCGGCCACTCTGTCTACACTACACACCTGGTCCGCTGCCGACGCCTCGGCCACTTTGCGCTTAACACATACGCACACACACACACACACACACACACACGCACCCCCCCCCCCACACACACACACATACACACCCGGTCTGCGTCATGCATCGGCTGCTCTGCAACTCGACAGGCATCTAGCTATCGACAGACTATGAACTTCTTTCGTCCAATGTCTGAAATACTGGGCTCAACGGTGGCAGACGAGACCGAACGAACAATCCGCACACACTGAGAAAACAGTTTCTCCTTTTTCGGTCTCAGAGATCAGTTTCGGGCTAATGTCCCCGATTCAAAACAGATCACACATTTTGAGAATATTTTCTGAGCAACGCCATTGATCGCAGAAACAGAGCTCAGTCGGTACCTATTTTCGGTGTCAAGCTTTTAAAAATTAGTCTTACTATGAAACCAGTTTCCAGTCCGAACCCCAGTTTCGGTATCGCTTGAATCCAGTATTCGGGTACATGAGCCCTTAGGAAGCCTTACTGAAACCGTTTTAAAATCAGACACATTTGAGGCTGGTTTTCAGCGCTCAATTGAGTCTTTATATTCAAACTGCTCTCAAAGTGTATTCTGAGTGCAGGAATCGAGCAAGCACAGACAAAATGCATGCAAGATCATGCCCGGACACAACTACACCGACTACGCCGCTGCCTGCCGGCTCCCCACTCTCGAGACTCCGAGTAAGCGTCGCGACACTGCAATCTGCGGCAAGCTGGCAGCCGACACTTTCGCGAACCCTGCCCACCCACGGTAACCCGTGCGAGCAGCTGCCAAATGTGAGTCCCCATATGCGCTGGCAATGCAAAGTTGTCATCCCGCAGGCCAGAACGGAGCGGCAGAAAAGTCATCGGCGCCCGTGCTCACAGGCCTCATGAACAGCACGTGATTCTTAGGTAGGGGTAGGTGCGTTTAAAGTACCCTAACAATGCACCGTTCCTACTTTCCGTGAGGCACTGTGCTTTGCGTGCGGTGCCATCACAGCACCGGAATCTATGCACAACCTTTTCTACCAGTCATTCACGGCCACATGGCCATACAAACCCCATTTATGTATGTGCGGTCGTATGAGCACGTAAACCGGGTCCGCCGCCGACGCCGCGGCTAAGTTGCGCGCAACATAGGTCTACGGGACCGCTGCAGACGACTAGATAATCTGCAGCACGATATCAAAGACGAAACCAGGCCACTGATCCCAGATTCGCGGCATTCCATTTTAGCCAGCACCGATGACGTCGGTTTAGGCGCCGGGAAGCGTGCCGGGCTAAACATCACAACCCCGAGGCCGTGAACACGGGGGTCCAAGACCGACACGAGGACAAAACCATCGGATCGGACCCCCCCCCTCTCACCGCAGTGTGTCCAGGCATGGCTTCACACACACCGGAATATCAGCGAACGACACGGCAGGGCCGCCGGGAACCACAGTCGCCCCTCCCCCCCCCCACCCCCTCCCCCAAGGCCGACCGCGCCGACCGCCAGTCAGAAAAGACAGCCATCGGCGGAGCCAGAGCCGGCCGCCGGCCGCTGTCACAGCCCCGGCACCGCCATGACACCGGACCGGCTGATGAGACAGTCAACGCCGGGGCAGCCGCGGGCCCGCCTGCCGGTACTGTCCGCGGGGCCACAGAGGCTCACAGTGGGGCCGCCACGGTCCTCAAACCGGGCGACAGCGGCGGGACGGGCCGCCCGCCGCAACCTGATACCAGCCGACGCCGCACGACCCGGCTCCCCCGCTGGTCCCCCGGCGGCCACGAGAGGCAGACGACTAACGAACACCCCGAACACGGTCACGTTCCATTAGTGGGTCGCGGCGCCCCCACGCCGGTCGACAGTGAGTCACTGGCGTCACTGTGCGGGGAGTATGGGGTCCAGTCACAGCTGACTCAGGACGGGAGCCGACCTTGGGGTGGAGGGAGTCCCTCGCCGCCCCGGTTCACACTAACTGGTTCGACCCAAACTCACCACCAAGAGCCATGCCGCAATAACAGACCGGGCATCGCCAGCGGAACACACTGGGAACCTTCCGCATGCGGCATGTGCCCGGATTCGTGGTCAAACCATTAACTGCTCAGCAGAGATCGAGAAAGGTGTGGGCAGCGGACGCTTAGCCTAAGACTTTTTCATTCCATTGGGTGTATTTGGCGTTTTTTAGGGGCCGTCCTACCCTACAAACGAGCCGACGCGAGTGGTTTCGGCCGCTGACAGCCAACTGAGGCGAACGCTTGGTGATAGTGGCGCGGGCAACGGGGGCCTAATCAACTCATAGCGGCGACGCGGCTATGGAAGGTTAGGACCCTGCCCGGGCGCCACTGAACGTGACCGGAGCAAAGGGAGACGGGGGTCGGAGATAGATAAATCACCCCGCCGACAGACGCGGGGCAGACCCTGACTAGGGGTGGTGCGAAGGGGAGTGTAGGAACGGGCGCGCCGCTGGCAGGAGAGCCGAGAGGCGCGAACGGCAGTCGTCGACTGCGACGGACGGCGAGTGGAGCAGAGAGTGGGCGAGAAGTTTCCCACCCACCCTCACCTATTTAATAGATGCGACTTCGAGATTCGTCAAACCTGCATATCCTTAATCCCGACCATATACCTCGTCGTTATCACTCCGTCGGTGCGTTTTTTAGGGGCCGTCCTACCCTACAAACGAGCCGACGCGAGTGGTTTCGGCCGCTGACAGCCAACTGAGGCGAACGCTTGGTGATAGTGGCGCGGGCAACGGGGGCCTAAGCGCCGATTGTGGCGCTCTGAAGCCATTCTTATAAAGAAAAAGGACGGAGGGACGGAAGGAAAAAAAGAACTCAATGATTTAAACGATTCCGTTTTTATTGGTTATCATAAAGGTTCCGTCCCTCTACCCCTCCCCCTTCGTTGTTTTGCTAGGATGCGTTTTTCGTCTAAATGATCAAGAGCTTTAGTAAATGAAACAGGAATCATTTCTTGCAATATTTTCTTATAAATTTCGTCACAAAGAATGCAATAAGACTAAGAAAATACTGTGTGATCGCTATATAGGTATAATAAAATGAGAACCTGCAATTATTTGGGATCATATTTGAATTTTTATTGGACCGGGGGCTGTTGTCTGCTACGATCGCTACGATCTTGGCTACGATCAAGGATACTATACATAGGCGAGGTGTGTAATATGTTGTAGTCTTTCCTGCTAGGCTGAAACCCACCAAAGATTGTTTTTGCGTATAAATGTGGTAATTAATACCTATGTCCTACTCAGTGATTGGGTGTCTAATAAGCGGTAAGGGAACAACGCAGACACCCTGAGTTAGCGTGGCGGCTCGGGACAGGCGGTAGAGATAAAAGAGGAGGGGATACTGATAAGGCATCTTATCAGCTAAGGGACGACGCGGCGCGCGACGAACGCGCCGGCGGCTCGGGATGAAAGGGAGGGAGAGAGGGTGGGAGTAGGTAGAGAGAGAGACGGGTGAGGCAGGTGTTGTTTTGACGGTTTCGACTGACGCTAAAGAGGGGGGAGGGGGAGCGGGGGAAAGAAATGGCCTGTGGATCTCCTCTGTGTGGGGTCAGAGGACAGTCCAGCGAGAGCGCTTGAGTGTGGCGGAGTGTATACGAATTTCTCTGCGTGCAAACAAGAACTTTAAGTGCTAACGAGAAGTTGTAGTGCCACGTGACTCAGACCTCCAACCGTGATACCAGTCGAGGCGCCAGAGGACACAGGACACAGGCCAGGTGAGGGTGGAGCTGCCGGGAGGCAGTTGCAAACACCTACCACTTACTGGATATTGCATCTCAAGATGTCCAATCCAGCCTGTTCATGTGTATGCCTGATAAACAACGATAGCTGCAGAACGATAAGGTGGCGGTCTATAGGTACTTGGTCTACATGTCAAATTGACGAATTTTTGTGTGAAATAACTCCCGATCAATGTCACACAGTTCACATATCGATTATCATGCAGCCTGAAACACATTTCGCACAAGTTGCTCTCGCAAACAGCTAAACGTCGTATCAATGCCGTAAAATCGCTGCTGAAGAGCAGCGCTATTTCTGATGCGTTATTTTTCACGAACAACGCAAAGTCTTACGTCACCAGAGGCGTCTTTGTCTCTTTATGATACGGAAACGCGTCCTTTTGGGTGGGGGTAGCGTCAATCTGGCTTCGTTCTTTGAACGGGTTGCGTCTTCCGTCTTCGTCCTTTTATGATAACCAAATTCCGTCTAATCTCAGAAATGACGGAGCGTCCCTCCGTTCTTTTCTTTATAAGAATGGCCACTGAGCCGGGCGCCACGTGTGCGCTCCCGCAGAAGTGGACCAAGGTCGCGACGATGGGTACGGCAGACCGAAATCCACACATCTGCTGCGTACGGCGCCGGACCGTATCGACACGCCACCCTGGCGGCCGGTAAACACGCCGGTCGGAACGGGCGCGGCGGGACGGTGCACGCGGGGACCTCGTGTCCGGTCGGCTGGGGCCCCGGCCCGGCGCCGCCGGTGCGTAGGCTGTACCTACGAGTATGCATGTTACGGCGGCGCGGTGCACTCGGCGACCTGTGTTACATTATTTCATACTATCCTGACCTGCAGCACAGCAGCGCGGCGGGTGATGTAAGGACGCTCGTCTCGGGGCTGACGTAAGGTCGGCGGCCGGCCGGTCACCCGGCAGCGCGCTCTCTCGGCCCGGCGGAAGGCTGCTGGCACCGGGCCGAGCTGCCGACCTCGACAGTCGGCGCGTCACCGACCGACCCGTGACGTCACCGACCGACCTGAGACGTCACCGACCACCAGTAGGGGACGTGGCAGCGACATTAACCGCAGATGACCGTCTTCTGTCCTTCAGTTCTGTTAGTTGAATCAGTTGTGTGCAAGTTCGTCCATAAGCCCATTATTTGCCAATGCCAGTTCTGGTCGGCTGCTGAGGCGCGCGTGTCGCCTCTTTCGAGCTTCGAGTCGGCCGGAGCGTCAGCTCTACTGGTGCTCCGCTCTACTGGCGTCTTGGCTGGGCTGGGCTTCCATTCCGCGATATTATCAGTTGGCTTTCATGCCAGAGAGGGCTGACCCCGGGCCTGGTAGGCTGTGCCGTCGGGTTCATGTCTGACGCCCTCGGCACCGACAGAAGCTGACTCTGCAGCGGACGTCTGAGGTGCATCTGGTGGCGGCCGGTGACCTCGACCCGCCTTAGGAGCTGTCCTCTGCTCTGCAGCCCATGACTCCGCCTGTCAGCTGTCAGGGGAGGTCGGGTCAGGGCGCCGTTCTCTGGGGTACGGCACGGCTTCATCTCTTCCGCCCCCTGAAGACAGCCGCACCTCTAGCCGTCAGCGGCGGCTGGCGCCGTGATCACGAGCGGGCGCCGTGTCGGGCGATCGGACCCGGACCGGCCGGGCCTGGCTGGCCTTGGCGCACCGCGATGGCGCAACACACACACAGACACTCACCGGGCCGGAGCGCGGACCAAAACACTGCGGTCCCGGCCGGCCGGCCGGCGTACCCAGCGCTCCCGGTCACGCGCTATTGCGGCCGCCTCATGGGTGATCGGGCGGGAGTGTTTTACGCCCATGTGGCCGCCCTGCGGTCTGTATTTACACAATGGTCGATGGTGTGACGGACGCGGCGCGGCGGAAGGTCACGGTACACACGGGCGGGGAAGAGGCGCTCCAAGGGCACTACTACTGCTGAGCGCCGCCGTACTTCCGCTCCGCACGCAGCGCCCGGCTCGGCCCGCGACCGAGGCTGGTCCAGAGGCCGTAGTATAACAGCATCCCTCCCCGCACCGTCTTCGACCGGGTCAGAGGCCATATTTATACCACAATACGCACCTGTTACGGCGGCTCTGTGCTGTCCGTTTGTCTTTTGTCGGTGTAAATCTGTGACGACTGCCTGGGCGCGTCTTTGTGACCATTTGGTACACCCATTTCTGTTATCGGTGTTACAGTCAGCTGGCTGTGGAGCGCGTTTAGACGCCTATGTCGTCCTCAAGTCTGTTCTGTTGTCGACGTCGCCTATGTCGTTGTGAAGTCCATGGCTATTTCTGTCTGTGCAGTAGCGGAGCGCGGTGACGTGCTCCATGTATCGCCCGGTCAGTAACCGTGCCGATAAAACGCCTGTCCGCTTTGTATGTACCTATACGATACCCCGCAGCTGGCCGCTATAAACTGACATCAAAGCAGGAAACCTGTGGGATCACCTGGCCGTAAACGTTCAACTTTTCTATGAACGAGGACCGGCCGTCCAACAAAGGACCTGGGTGGAGCACCTCAGGCCCAGGAGTCGGGCTGTTTTCCGCGTCCGTGTACCGGGCCACCGCTACCTCCGACAGTTCAAGGATGCGCGCTGCTTGGAACAGCGGCCACCGGCTCTACTTTTGGCGCCCACTCGTCTACATATGTATGTATATTGTCTGCGTCTAGTCCAGCTGTTGGCTCAGCTCAGCACTCTAAACTAAAGGCCTCCCGATGTGTAACAAAAGTATTCCTGCAATGCCTTCATCGATGGCCAGTTAGCTCGTGACGTGAGGTAGACATTGTCCCCTGGGCCGACTGTCCTTTGAATCTCAGACCGCGCCGTGTTGCGCACTACTTTGCTCTACCAATTCCTGTCCTCTGAATGAGTCGTGCTCGCTGCGGAAGTCGGTGGTCCCCGGCCGAACCTGCCCTGGTCTATCTGCCCTGTCCTGGCCTCGCACTGTATAATGGCACCCCGCGGCGCTCCGTGAGTCCGTGGGTAATAAAGCCGGAGCTGCGGCCATCCTAATGTCGAGTGGCCAACCCATTCAGTTCAGAGTCTCAGACCCAGCGGCCCTGACCCGCTGTGTGGGTGCCTCGAGAGCGCTGGGTAGTACAGGAAGGACACGCAGACACCACTGCTGACGTTCCAGTTTCTTATAACTCGGCTACTGAAGCCATTCGAGAGCTTGTCAGTTAGCGATAAACGGACTGTGTCTTTGGTTTATGTTGTGGGTGAGATCAACCATTGACAGTACCGCGGCCTCGCCCTCAGTTGGTACGGCCTTCGCTTCGCTCTCGCCCTGAGCTGGTAGTTACGGCCCCCGCCCCCTCCCTGATTGGTTCGGCCCTCGCCCTCTTCAGGTGGTAGGCAGTTAGGCACTAGGTGGTATGCGGTCCTTGCCCTTCTCAGTTGGTGCGTCCCTCGCCCTCAGCTGGTAAGGCCATTGTTCCCTAGTTGGTAAGGCTCTCGCACTCCTTAGCTGGCCATCGCCCTTCTCGGTTAAGTCCTCGCTCTCAATTCGTACGGCCCTCGCCCTTAGGTGATAGGTCATACGGCCCTCGCTCTCAGTTGGTACGGCCCTCGCTCTTAGCAGGTACATACGACCATCGTTCTCTTTGTCATCAGTCTGGGCTGGTTGAGTCAAATTACCCCGAGGCGCGGCCGTTTGTTGCAACACGTCCGGTGGGCAGAGTGGCGGGGGAGCGGCAGAGTGGCGGGGAGCGGCAGAGTGGCGGGGGAGCGGCAGAGTGCGGAGCCACTCACCTGTTTGCTGACAGCGCGCCTCGTGTGCACCGCACCACTCGGCAAAAACCTCCGCTCGCGCTGCTGTCCGGGGAGGGTGGCCGGGGCATCGGCCGCGCCGGCCGCCAGTGCAGCGGACGCACTGGCTGCTGGGCTGCAGCTGAGAGCAGAGCTCTCGGCTGCAGCCCGGCCGTCGGAATTAACTCGCCAGATGTCGGACTGACCGACAGGTGGGACCGGTGTATGGTGCCCTCGGGCCCAAGAGCCTCGGTCACACTGTCCCCGCGCCGACCTGAGAACTGTGTTACTTGTTGTCAGCGACTCAGCCCCTGTTGTTAGATGTAAGCGCGCCCGCTATTCTGGCCGCCGCTCGTGACGTCACTCACTGACCGGGCGGTCAGGCGGCCCGGGCGGTCAGGCGGCCCGGGCGGTGTGTGCCGGCCGGCCGATAGCCCGGGGCGCGGCCCAGCCGACCCCGGAGGCGGCCGCGCCGGACGGAGACCAGTCGCGCTCGGAACGCCACCCCGCAGGTACGGCCTAGATTGCCGACCCTTGCACACGGGCTCTGACGGGACGGCGCGTCTCTGGTGACGGGTGGGTTCGGACTCGCTGCCGACTCAGTGCACCCCGACACCACACCAGACGGAGTCATCCGCGGGTGACTCCATTGCACTCTGGTGTCAGTCCGAATTAACTTGTCCCCCCCCCCCCACAAACTTATAACTCAAACATATCTGGGCATATCGATCTTGATTATTCGGCATTATAGTTCCTCGTTGTGCATTGTTAATTTTGGCACAGTATATCTTGTTCTTCTCTTCCGTTGTGCTCACGGTGAATACAATTAACTCGTGTCATATTGCATCTGGGAGAGGGCCTCGACCGGCCTAGCAGCCGTCATACCATATCTTTTTTATAACGTAATTCGGCCAACGTTTTTTTTTTTTCAGACACCGTAGGTAGGTACTACACATACAGTCCACTTACCAGCCAGAATATCTCAACAACTGAGAGCTGTTTACAACGGTCAAAGAGGCTCGGTCACCCCGCCCGCTCCCTGCAGATCTGACGGTGACCTGTGGAGAGCTGCCGCCGCGGTCACCGAGCTCCTGAGAGTTACCTGAGACGACCTCGCAGTCGGACGGAGCTGTGTCTAATTTACCCCGTCCCTACGTGCCGAGCTTGTTTGTCTGACTGAGCTGGGTCTGTTGCCGTACCTACCTTCTGACAAAGTGACCTACATATGTGTTACCGTACTGGTGGGAGTGTCTGTTTGTTGCAAGGCTCCCAGCGGAGTTTGCTAGCGCACTGACACGGTGAGCCGTTTGTTGCCGACTGACGACTGAGCGGTGTTTGTTAGCACACTGACACGGTGAGCTGTTTGTTGCCGACTGACGACTGAGCGGTGTTTGTTAGCACACTGACACGGTGAGCTGTTTGTTGCCGACTGACGGAGTGAGCCGTGCTCATTTCGGTCCTGACCGACCGAGTGTTGTTTGTCGGTCCATCTCCGTTCGGCGCCGACTGTGCGCTGGTGAAAGCCGGCCGCTGGGCGGACCGGGCCGCGGGGCCTGTTGGAGAGGTCGGCCGGGAGGGTGGAGCGGGCCGGGCCGGAGGGGTGTTCACGGGCACCGCACACTGCTGCGTGCGGTGTGTGCGGTACGTCCAGCAGGCGTGGGGGTAGGGGATGGGTAGGCGGCTCTGACGTCACGGCTGCGTGCGGTGGACGGTCCGCTGTGGCCAGTCCCGACCGGCCACAGCGGTCGCTGTGTGCGGTGACGCAAGGCTGACGTAGGGACGCAGTGGGCGGAGCTTGGAGGCTGTGTGCGGTCCGACCGCACACAGGGTCCGTGAACAGCCCTCGGGCCGGGCTGACGGCCGCTGCGGGCTCAGAGAGAGGCGAGCACCAGACAGCGCGGTGCCGCGAACTGCAGCCGAGCCGACCGCCTCCGGGAACGGCCGTCGGCCGGAGACCAGATTGCACCGGCAGATGTCGGAAACATACCCGGAACGAACAGAGACCACCAGCGGTCAGCACATAAACCAATGGGCTTATAGGAGAACTGATAGCGTGCAGCCCTGCCACAGTTGATTGAAAATATACCGGGTACTGGGCCCAGCTGTATATACCTGCAGTCAGGACCGAGAGTCTGGTCTGAGCGGTAGAAGTAGACGGTAAACAGTCGTGGGCACGGCGTCCGGGCCGGTGCGTCACGGGCAGCGCTCGGTCCGGTCACCGGTGTGCCGTCCGGTGTCCACATTTCACGGGATGCTGATCCGTGATGTGTTAACACCGCCGCCCTCTGTGTTGGTTCCGTGCAGGCGGTGGCGAGGCTGAACCCCACTGCAGGACACGCTGTTTGTACAGTGATTCCGTTCGGGTTTCCGGTCCGATCACACCGCCGCGGCCCTGTATAGTCCGGTGTGGCCAGCTGTTACCAACTGACCGTCTTTGTCCCGGTGTGAACGGTCTTCCCGGGCCCGCGGCGCGTGCAGCGGGGTGGCGCCATGGTAACGGTGTAGGTACCGGGGGGTGACGCCGCCGGTCGTACCGAGTCTCCTCGTCACTGACCACAATGACCAGGGGTGCTCCGTCACGGTATATGTGGCCGAGGGGAGCGGGCTGTGGACGAGTATCACGGTGTCGGACAACCGACAGCCCGTGTCATGCTCCATCCGCAGAAGGCAAATGTAGTTAAACTCGCACCAAGTCACAAGTGCTCGCGAATCACTGGGCTTCCAGACCAAGTAGTGGTGCTCTAAATACAGCGACGCCTCTAATTATGACAAACTGGAGTGTGTTACCATCTCAACTGGCGTCAATCAGCATAGCATGACACAGAAGCTCGCTGGCACTCCGTTTAACCTTGAAATGCAATCAGGGATGATGATTTAATGCCTGGGATTCGTGAAAGCCTCAGTACCGACACATATCGCCCATAAGCCTTTGCCAGGCATCAGAAGCCCCTACGCTATAATACCTGACAGCGTTACTGCGTTCGCAGGCTTCGCCGGTACCGCTACATATAAAAATAGGCTGCACCTGCACGCTCCAGAAATCGGCTGATGTGCTTCTCCCAAGTGGATGGCTCCGGGACACCACACGGCAGGGCGCGGGGACGGCAGACACTGGAGTGTGGAGGCTGAGCCGGAGGCGGCCTGGCGTGTCTGGAGCTAATGACATTGACGGCCGAGTCTCATCCCGCAGCGGCTGTTTTAGTCAGCGGTTCCGCGCCTTCGGGTGAACCCGTGCTGTCTTTTGGAGCGCTGAGTAGAGTCTGAGGTCTGTCTGTCTGTCTGCTGTCTGTCTGTCTGTCTCTGTCTGTCTGTCTGTCTGTCTGTCTGTCTGTCTGTCTGTCTGTCTGTCTGTCTGTCTGTGTCTGAGTCTGGGTCTGAGGCAGAGTCTGAGTCTGAGGAAGAGTCTGAGGAAGAGTCTGAGTCTGAGTCAAAATCTGAGGAAGAGTCTAAAGAGGCAGAGTCTGAGTGTGAGACCGAGTCTGAGTCTGAGGAAGAATATGAGGCAGAGTCGAGGGAGTGCGGTGCCATGTGGACACTGGAGATGACGGAGCGTCCGCCGCCCACATCTGCATACACAGGCGCGCCGTGCATAATTCCGTCCCGGGAGGCGTGTTTTGGTTGGCCAGCCCTCCCTCGGCCGACTGCGGGATGAAATGGCCGCCATTCCCGGCCATCATCGGGCACATGAAGGAGCGGCACAGCGCAGACAGCGGGTCTTCAGGAACGGTTCAGCTCAGACAGCGGGGTTGGAGGAACAGCACAGGTCAGACAGCGGGGTTGGAGGAACGGCACAGCTCAGACAGCGGGGTTGGAGGAACGGCACAGCTCAGACAGCGGGGTTGGAGGAGCAGCACAGCTCAGACGGCGAGCTCTCAGAGCTCTCAGAGGGCTGTCAGGGCTGTCAGAGATCCGTGCCATTAGCTCAATCGTGCCTGCAATTGACGGCCATTATCCCCTCGCAGCGATTGTTTAGCAAATGGCGCTTTTACGGGCGCCGTGTAATGACGGATTGCGTAACGGCGGATAGCACGCCGAGCCCTCAGTCGCAGTTGTGCCCCCGGCGGCTGCACCTGTCAACAGGGAGCTGGGAGTTGTGGGGCCGGCGCTGTGCACGCTGCGTTGGCAGCTCACAACGCGGTACACGTCCGCTGCGCCAGGGGATGACAGCTCGGTACACTGACGGCATTAGATGCCTCTCGGTACTCGTATATTGATATACGGAGTCGGCAGCGGAGCGTGCGTAGCCGCCGTAAGGAAGCGGCGGTCGTCTCCAGGGACGGACCGAGTCCGCTCAGAGCAGACCACAGAGCTCGTGCAGTCATCATCGGGTCTGGCAGACCCGCACTGTGGCCGACCCTGGACCGAAGGCGGCGCCCTCCGCGGGCACCACCGCGCCTTCAGATCAGTGAACCGGGGCTTCTGACATAGGGCTAGTACTTAGTAGGGTAAACGGCTTGTGGAGGGTAACAGGGGCCAGGGTCCTGGGAACGGTATACCGCTCTGAGCACCCATCATCAGATGTTTGGAGACCTGCTTCAGTGCTGGAGGCTAGCAGAGGATTCGCATACTTATATTCGGAGACAAAGGCGGCAGTGCTTATTTGATCAGAGCCGTTCTGCGGCCTGCGCCGACATCCGCCGCCTTCAGCGATTCCGCCAGTGGGAGCCGTCCTCAGCCGTCCGCCAGTGTTACCCGCCGTCAGCGATTCCGCCAGTGGTGGCCGTCCTCAGCCGTCCGCCAGTGTTACCCGCCGTCAGCAATGTCCGCCAGTGTTACCCGCCGTCAGCAATGTCAGCCAGTGTTACCCAATGTCAGCAATGTCCGCCAGTGTTACCCAATGTCAGCCGGTGTTACCCAATGTCAGCAATGTCAGCCGGTGTTACCCGCCGTCAGCAATGTCAGCCAGTGTTACCCAATGTCAGCAATGTCCGCCAGTGTTACCCAATGTCAGCCGGTGTTACCCAATGTCAGCAATGTCAGCCGGTGTTACCCGCCGTCAGCAATGTCAGCCGGTGTTACCCGCCGTCAGCAATGTCAGCCAGTGTTACCCAATGTCAGCAATGTCAGCCAGTGTTACCCGCCGTCAGCAATGTCAGCCAGTGTTACCCAATGTCAGCAATGTCAGCCAGTGTTACCCGCCGTCAGCAATGTCAGCCAGTGTTACCCGCCGTCAGCAATGTCAGCCAGTGTTACCCGCCGTCAGCAATGTCAGCCAGTGTTACCCGCCGTCAGCAATGTCATCCAGTGTTACCCAATGTCAGCAATGTCATCCAGTGTTACCCAATGTCAGCAATGTCAGCCGGTGTTACCCGCCGTCAGCAATGTCAGCCGGTGTTACCCGCCGTCAGCAATGTCCGCCAGTGTTACCCAATGTCAGCAATGTCCGCCAGTGTTACCCAATGTCAGCCGGTGTTACCCAATGTCAGCAATGTCAGCCGGTGTTACCCGCCGTCAGCAATGTCAGCCGGTGTTACCCGCCGTCAGCAATGTCAGCCAGTGTTACCCAATGTCAGCAATGTCAGCCAGTGTTACCCGCCGTCAGCAATGTCAGCCAGTGTTACCCAATGTCAGCAATGTCAGCCAGTGTTACCCAATGTCAGCCAGTGTTACCCGCCGTCAGCAATGTCAGCCGGTGTTACCCAATGTCAGCAATGTCAGCCAGTGTTACCCAATGTCAGCAATGTCAGCCAGTGTTACCCGCCGTCAGCAATGTCAGCCGGTGTTACCCGCCGTCAGCAATGTCAGCCGGTGTTACCCAATGTCAGCAATGCAGTGTTATTGCTGCACGGTGCGTTTTCAGACGGACATTGGCTCAGACTTTTTTGCACTACGTAGGCAAACAATCGGTCACCGGGCGTTGCCGACGCGGCGGCTCTGCGCTCTTATTGACGCGCCGATAAACCGCCGCCGTCCATCCCGCAGTGCAGTCGGCAGTGACACTGCAAACACGGGCAGCCGCAAAAAGTGCAGGACCACAGTGAAATGATTGGCCAGAAATTTGGGCTCCGAGGTGGTCTCAGGTCAATCAGTCGTTTAGGCTACATCTTCGAGACATCAACGTTCGGAGAAGTCAGGCACATCCGTCGGTTCTGGGCCTTGGCTGTGTGTGGGGCCAGATCGGCGCCCCCGACCCAGCGCCCCGACCCGGCGCCCCCGGCCGGTGCCGTCGGCCGCTCCGATCACGAGCTGATCACGCCGCGGTCGGCCGCCAGCAGCGGGGGCGCGTGTGATCGTCCCCGGCTGACCGGTCCCTGGCTGAGAACTGAGAGACGGTCACAGCTAACTGGGACCGGCCGCTGGGGACGCTGAGAGCTCCTGAGAGCTCCTTGTGCCGCTCCATGATGTCGCAATAGTTAGTTAGACGTACTTACATGATTATCCCGAGTCTCAAATGTCGACAGTTGTCAACATTGTGTTAACTGCATAATGTGAACCAACCAACAATAAACCCTGAAGCAGGTAAGTACTTACCCTCGCAGCTTACCGGTAAACGCCTCTCGTGAACGGTGCAGTGCTGCCGTAAAAACGCCAATAACGCCAAAGCGCCAGCCTCGAGACCGGCCAAGTACCCAGCGCATGGAAACGTGCAATCATCACACCAATTCCGAAGGGGAAGCAGGCACCATCTGATCCGTCGGGCACGCGCCCAATCTCGCTGCTACCGGCCATCATGAAAGTGACCGAGAGAGCGGCCCAACTTCAGCTCACATCATACATGGAGTCACATCACCTACTGAGCGAGGCGCAGCACGGATACAGAAGGCAGCATTCGTGTGAAACAGCTCTTCACGTGGTGACAGACGACATACTCGGAGCGATGGACAGAAGTGAAATCACTCTGTGGGCTATGGTAGACCTGTCAAAGTGTTTCGATATGGTACCGCACGATAAGCTATTAGAAAAGCTGTCTCTGTACGGAATAGACACTTTTTGGATCAAACATTATCTGGAAGGACATACCCAACAAGTACAACTTACAAATAGTGCTCTTGGATCCGTATCTCGATCGTCTATCAGGGAGAATTCGGTTGGCGTTTACCAGGGCGGATCGATGAGTTGCGTTCTCTGGTGCATATTTGCCAATGACCTGTGCCTGCACGTTCCAGACTCAGTGCGCATAGTTCAGTTTGCTGATGATACACAGATATGGACTAGTGGAAAGAGACGCGACCTACCTGCCCTGGTCAGTCGGATCGAAACTGCTCTGCAGTGTTTGTTTGACTGGTTCTGTCACCATGGAATGAAAGTGAACGCTGCAAAAACTGAGCTGATGGTATTTGGGAGTAGACAATTACTTGCTCTTACTCCTGATGTGTCTGTGAAATTTAATGCATCGACCATTCGAGCTACCAAAGAGGTGCGAAATCTAGGCGTCATTTTTGATCGAAACTTGTCTTTTCAGTCTCACGTCAGCCTGATCGTTCACAAATGCACAGGAATGCTGCTCGCCTTAAACAATGCAAAACATGTCCTGCCTCGCGGCACGATCAAGTATCTGATCGACGCGTTGGTGATATCAGCGATGCGGTACTGTCTGTCGGTGTTCGGCGTATGTGGTCAGACGGAGAAGCGTCGGCTACAAAAGCTGGTAAACTTTGCCGCGCGAGTGCTGAGCGGGCGACGCAAACATCAGCGCGTTGCTGACGTCATTTGTCATGTCAGATGGCTCACTGCTGAGCAGCTTATTCAGTACCACAGGATTATGTCCGTACATCGACTTGTGACACACCGTGTGCCAGCGGTGCTTGCTGAAACCATTGGTCCCCCAGCGAGCCGGCTGCATCAGCACGACACTCGAGATGCCGACAGCTTGTCACTGCCGAGCATACATACGGAGGCGGGGCGGAATCGGCTGTGCTATAGCGCCGTGCAGGGCTATAACAGCGTGCGCAGAACGCAGGGCACTGTGAACAGGGCAGCCGTGAAAAGACACCTGAGGTCCGAGCGGTCGGCGTCCGGTAACTGAATAATTTTAGATGTTCCTATGTAACTGGTGCTCTTTATCTTCTTTTAGTTCATTTTAACCTTTTAACCCTGTTTAAAGGGACCCTCCCACCTTAACATTAGTTTTGAGTTGAGATAGCCAAGTTTGCGGCCAGGCTCAGAAACCACCATTTATCCTGGTCGCAACCCCCGCAGCTTTATGGTGTTCAAGAAATTTCTTCCCTTTACTTGCAGGGTGGGACCAGCGTGGTCCCTATCTCTTAACCATTACGGGAATCTGATGACGTCATCAGGCTTTCGAACGTCCGTTAAATGTTTGACTTAAACGTTTTGTAGCACGCGGTGGTATATGCTGCTTTGCGCGCAACAAATGCCGCACTTTCAAATAAAGTCGCTAGGAACAGCGGAGATCCCAAAAAGTAAACAAAAGTAAAAGTCTAATATCTTGAAAACCGGTGAATATTTTTCGATGAAATTTGGTAGATATTCGTTTTTGCTCTTTCTAAACCGAGCGACATGACTTTCATGCCAATTCATTAACTTTTTTGAAGGTGGGAGGGTCCCTTTAAGTAGCTGCGTGTGAATGTTTACTCATGTCTTATTTTGTGACGTGCGGAAGTGAAAAGCCACACTTTTGAGTGGACCTTTTGTGAATAAATATCTATCTATCTATCTAAAGCCACCTGTTGCAGGCCGTTCCACCCTCCGGGCGGCGCCTGTAGCCGGTTCACGTCAGCCGCGCCGGCGGGACACGCGGGAGGAGCGTGCTCTCGGGGCCCCCGGGGGTCCTCCGCAGCGTCGGCTGGCCCGTGCCGTCCCCGCTCCCTGCCGCGTTTTTGTTCGCCCGATCGCCCGTCAGATGTTCCTCACGTAATCCGTCACATATTCCATTCTAATGCGGCCTCACCCAGTCCCGTCCAGTCCACTGCATCTCCGGTCCCGTGCCGTCCTACCGGTCCGTGTTTGTTTCCCGGCCGGTCGGCGGACGGAGAGCAGCTGGCCCAGTCTGCCGGCCGGTCTGACGCTGTATACCGATCGGTCGATGAGCGGGTCCGCTGTCGCCGGCCGCCCGCAGCCCTTTCACCCCCTGCCGCCGACATTCCCTCCCTCCCTGCCCTCTGTTCGGTTCACAACAGGGCAGCGTCCCCGCACCCCTATTTAAAGTCCACAGTGGCCGGCGGCGGTGGCCGGGGCGCGGGGCGGAGCGCGCGGCGGGCGGGGTGCGGGGGCGGCGGCGCTCGGCGCGCGGCGGCGGCGGCCATCGGTCGTCAGTCGGCCCTCAGCTGAGCGGCCGTGAGCACGGTGGGGGAGTGGTCCGCCGTCAGACGTGTAACGGACTGCCCGCCGCGGCCGGCCCGGCAGCTGCCTGCGTGAGGAGCATCGAGACAGAGAGAGAGAGAGAGCGGCACAGCAGCCGCCGACCGCCGCGCCGCGCCCACCCTCAGGTAAACACCGCGACCCCCGCCGGATACCGGGCCGGCGCCGTGGGAATCGCACGGAGGTGTTTGTGTCGATGACCGATCACCCCTAACTATACCCCTCCACCCCTTCCGTTCGTGTGCAGCCGGGGATGGTCTCCTCACTCCGGGGGCGGGACCACGCAGTCGCCGCCACAGCTCCGCATGGGGCTCGCCGCCGCCGCCCAAGGCCGTCATTGTCATATACGTTCATCCATGGGCCGGCGGCGCCAAGGCCGCCCGTTCAGGATGTTGTCGACGGCGGCGGCTGGGCGGCGGTCTACTGCGTGCTAACCTGGCTGGGAGCGGCCGCTGCCCGTCAGTGAGGTCCGACCGGACCCGCCGGCGGCACAACCACCCACCGACCGAACCCTGGTAGTTTTCCGCAGGTGTGTGCGTAAACACAAGGTTACGTAACAAATAACGTTCGGGGATAGACTACGCAGTATAGGCAGCTGACAGTGTATGTGTGAACCGTGCGGATGTGACGCGTAGAATCTCAGCCACAGCAGGTGTGAGGCAGGAAACGAGTCCCTCAGTTTTTGTTTGGGCAGTGCACGTTTCGCTCGGCGTCTAGTCTCCAGTGTGCGGCTGTATCCCTTACGAGGTAAGCTGGATCGTCCACTGCGCGCTCCCCGTGTCCGTTGTGATGCCGTTCGCTCCCTGTGTCCGTTAGGATGTTGTTCACTCCCTGTTTCCGTCGGGACGCTGTGCTCTCCTCTGTGTCTGCTGGGAGTTACGACGCTGTTAGGACGCCGTGCGCCTCCCGTGTCCTTACGAGCCGTGTGCCTCCCGTGCCCTCCGGCGGTGGCGCGCTGCGACGTGCTCGAAGCACGCTGGGACCGGACCTGTGTCGTGCTCGGCGGCGCTGGGACCGGACCTGCTGATAGACGCTCACACCGGGCGGCCGGCGCTCTTTGTTATTGTTCCCCATCCCCAGCTGAGTCACGATACCTTCCGACGGGCGGACGGCCGGTGCGGTTCGCGCCGGTCTGTTTGGACAAAGCACCGGCTCCAAACACCAGCGGCAACGTACTGGGAAGGGCTATTTATTTACTGAATTACTCAGCTGCAAGACCGTAGCGTCAACGACTCAACATTCAACCCTCACTTTCGTTACCCCTTTATTTAACCATTAAACGTCGCGTTGCCTACCCAATCATGTTTTGCACCCTAACACGGTGTCAGTTTACCTGTGCAAACCGCCTATCCAATGTTGTGCAGGTTTTTGTCACTCGCATGCGGTTCTGTTTGTTATGCAGTGCCGTGCTGGCTGCACAGTCCCTCTACCCCGGCGCCGAGCCCGGCCGAGGAGCGACTGATTTCAGCGGCGCAGGAGGTCGCCGGACGCCGCCCCGGCACCGGTGTCGGTTCGAACCGCGGCTGCTGGCGTAACTGACTCTTTTTGTCGCATCCTGAGCTGACGGGCTCAGGGCAGCTCTGTTTTGCCGTGCTCGGAGCCGACGGAGTTCGACACGGCTGTCGGGGCCCCGACGCTTCTTTGATGTCGTTTGAGTGGCAGTGGCCGGGGTCGTGCGTCAGTCCTGTTCTAACCCAACAGCCAGTAACTTTCCGTCTCGGAGCTTCAGCAGTTTCGTTTGTTACAATGAATTATTTCCAGACTTTGATATTGGTATAGCTATTTCTTACGCTTGACTTTGTATGCACTATTCACGTCTATCGATCTCCCCGCGGCATTGACAGCCGGTTGCTCGGTACGCTATTCGTCTCCGATCTATGATCGATTGTTGCTAGTCCAGACAGGTGCATCATAGGCGCGGCCGCCTGCAGTCGGCAGTCTCCGTGAAAAGCGAGAGTGGTTGGCTTCGCTCGGCGGCCGGGCGGTGCGCCGTCTCGGTCGGGAGCCGACGCGGGGCAGTTCGGGGAACCGACCGGTGGCGGCGGCCGGCTGCGCAGTAACAGCGGGCGCCGGCCGACCGGGCGGCCCGGGCCAGCGCCGACCGCCCACGGAACCATGGACCGCTCTGACGGTCAGTAACCACGGACTGCCCTGACGGTCGCCCACGGTAACCACGGACTGCCCTGACGGTCGCCCACGCTGTCACGGCTGGTCCTCTTGCCGTCGCGGCACGGCCTGTTCCCTGATCGTGAGACATCGCGGCCCTAATCGCTACCCTGCAGCCGGAGCCGCGGCGTGCCCTGGCTGTGGTGTATAGGAGGGCGTCACCCGAGCTCAGTCCGGTGATGGCGACTCCGGCCGCCGCGCCCGGCTGTCTGAGATGCCTCCGTCTGCCGCTGAAGGCCGCCTGCATTATGGCTGGTTACGGGACGCCACGGACCCACCGCACTGGCCGTGACCCCGCGGCGTCCGGGCGGCGGCGGTCGGCGGACTGGAGAGGACTTCACAGCGCGGCGGGAGGGCGGTCGGCGGACTGGAGAGGACTTCACAGCGCGGCGGGAGGACGGCGGACTGGAGAGGACTTCACAGCGCGGCGGGAGGGTGGCGGACTGGAGAGGACTTCACAGCGCGGCGGGAGGACGGCGGACTGGAGAGGACTTCACAGCGCGGCGGAAGGGCGGCGAACTGGAGAGGACTTCACAGCGCGGCGGGAGGGCGGCGGACTGGAGAGGACTTCACAGCGCGGCGGGAGGACGGCGGCGGGAGGACGGCGGACTGGAGAGGACTTCACAGCGCGGCGGGAGGGTGGCGGACTGGAGAGGACTTCACAGCGCGGCGGGATCGGAGGGCGGCGGACTGGTGGGGTCTGCCGACTGGAGGTTATATAACGCAGCGGCTGGACTGAGGGAAGCGCCGCGGCGGGACAGAGGACTGCACAGTGCACGGGTCACAGGTCACAGGTCGGTGGACTGGTCGGCACTCTCATACAGAGCCACCCGTCCGGGATGGCGCCGCGAGCTGCCGAACGGAGGGACGCCTCCACCGTGTGCGTCATACCATACAGCTGTGAGGAAAATGTACTGCGCAGAACGCGCCCGGCGTCTAAAACTGGCCTCGAGGTCATGAGCGGCTCCTGACGGGGTGGGGGGGATGGGGACGGGGTGTTTCTGCGGAATGGGGTCAGCCGTCGTCTATACGGGCCTCCCGTCTGCTATTTGTGCTGCAGACACGGCGGAGGAGCCGTCTGATGGAGCCCTTCCCGGCGCACCGGCTGCCGTCCGGGCGCTGCTGATATCTCACAGGTGTGACCAGACCCGATCCAGTGAAAATCACAGAAAATAAACACAGTCGGATTCACCATGGAAAACCTAGCGTCACGGTAGTCGGGACTTTTTGTGCCAACACGTGCCGCCCGACTTTGTTTGTGTTCTGTACAAGCTCACGGCAAGCGTGTCAGAACATAGAGATTAGTTCCTGCTGATCAGGCAAACATTTTTTACTCACTGCGTCAGCCATGAGTCAGCATTTTCTAAAACGGGTGATACCTTGGATGTAAAAAGTAGCCACTGTTCGAAAACCAACCCGGCTAGTTAAAGTCACCGATCTGCTGGCAGAGTCAACGTAGGCCAGTCTTCTGTTCAGCATGACCCGTGGAGTGAACTGCATCCAGTTCCAGTCAATTGAATTGCCAGTTCTGCTGCGGCAGCTGGCGACGATTTTTAAAAGTAAATCTCGACCAAAGCCCACTCAAACCGCCGTCTATTCGGCTCGGGTGAGCCACATTGAGACGCAGTGAGCCTCTGAGCCGCTCCGTGACGCAGTGAGCCTCTGAGCCGCTGAGCCCGGGGACGCAGTGAGCCGCTCTGGCCGCGGCCGTGAGCTCTGGAGAGATGGTCGAGCTCGGGGCCGGAGCCTCAGTGTCGCCGGGTCTGTCGAGTAGGAGCGCCAAGTTTGGGAGCGGTGGGCTGTCCACCTTCACCGCGCCGCGACTGCGCAACTCTCCGCCGGGGCCCCGACCACCGCACGACGCACCGCGAACCAGCCGGGTCGCCGCTCACCATAGCTCACCTGTCCCTGTTTATTACGCCGCAGGCTCAGTGTAGCCAGCCGTGACTGCGGTGTTGGTGGGGTGCGGTGTTTGTGGCTGAGGACGGGTCACGGCTCGCGGCGCGCGCGGCTCGGGCGCTCAGCTGGCGTCGCGTCGCGTGCCGCGCTCGACGGAGGACGCGCCGCTCTCCGCGCCACAACAGAACGCTCGGCGGGCTCCCTGGCCCACTTCCGCGCAGCCGGCGGTACACGTGACCGGGGCGTGCTACGCAGCGTGGCCCGGCCGGCCTGTCACAGTGTCACGTGCCCATGACGTGGTGCGCCGACCGGCTCGACCCGGCGCGGCGGGTCGCCGCCTGGGGCGGCCGGCGCTGCCGTCGGCCGCGTTTGTTGTTGTTGCAGACTCACGCGCTGCAGCGAGGTCACTGGCCGCACCCGGTGAACCTCAGCGGGCCGTCAGCGCGCGCCGGGGAGGAGCAGAGAGCCAGGTGTTGGCAGCCGCCGACGGGGCGGGATGTCGGCCCTTACATAACGAGCCGAGAGCGCCAGAAATGTGGCGCGCACCATAACACAGAGGCCGCTGAATTTAGGAAACGGGCCAACGGTGGGCTGTGTGGTGGGCTGCGCACTGCGCAGGGACGGGACGGGACGGGAAGGGCTGGTGTGTAACGTTACGCGGGGATAGTGAGGCGATGTGCTTCGCAGCTCCCACAGGTGGTTGGTGCATTGGTGTGTTATTTGCTATAACAGCTGCCGTACAACTACAGACAGACCCCTCCCCTGCCACACAGGGTCACCTCAGGCGCCCTCCTCCCGCCCAGTTCAATGATCGGGCCGGTCGGACTGTGCCGTTTTTGCCGGCGCAGCTCAGCTGATCGGGACGGGGTCGGCCGGTCGGGACTCGCTCGCAGCACGGCGTGGTCGGCCGGCCGCTAACAGGGGCAGGTTTGTCGGTCAGACACCGGTCGGCGCTGCCGGCTGTTTTTGTCAGCGGCCAGTCACGTGTGAGAGGCGTCACGGACAAACTGGACGCGGGCATCACGGACTGGAAAGGGATACAGGTCTCTTATAGTCTCCACTGCCTAACGTGTCGTGAACAGACGTATTTTACCGTGGCCCGTTCAGCCGCCTCTCAGCTCCAGTTCCGTGCCCTAACTCGGCCACGGGCGGTGATTATGAAGGTACTCTCTCGATGTTTATTGTTTAGCACTACAAAGTGGTGGGCCACATCGCCTTTCGGTCTCCTTCCAGCACGTTTCTGGGTCAGAACTCAGAGACAGAGTTACGGAGTTGCTGAGTTTGTGATACAGCCGGTGACACACGCTGGGTACGAACTGCGAAGGCCATGAACACAGGATCAAGGCGATTTGGCAATTCGATTTAACTTGCAAATCGTGCGGCAACTGTGCCGACAGGCATAATGACGCAAGGGATTTGCAAGGCTGAGCGCACGGACGCTTTCAGGATCTGCATTTATATGTGGGAGCGAGTCAGCGATTGATTGATAATAACAGCGTGCTGCATTGCGCCGCTACGTACCTCCGCTACCGGTGTAACGACGTGTTAAATTGGCAGTCTGCAATCTGCCTGTATTACCGGCTCTGAGAACTGCGATTCCACCCAATGATCTTCAGCAGATGCTATTTATAAACACCAAGGAAATCATCGATTTTGAAATAACCTCTAACGTGGCTGGGAGCTTCTCACCTTTAAATCATATAAGGTAAAACTGCATCGATGTTGATTCGTCTCACAGCGTCGTATTTAGAAAACTGCTGTCAATTTAGAATATTCCAGAAACAAACACGCCCCTGTTCACGCAAAACGCACTCGCAGGACTGAGATTCTTTACCATTTCTGCCCATAGATGGCACTAGTGGCTAGCGCCTGAAGTGATGCTGTGCCGCACTGCGCGCGCCTGGAGTGATGCTGTACCGCATTGCGTTTGAGGCACGCACGACCACGCGGAAACAAGTCGACGTAACAACCGTTTCGCCGGATTAGGTAGGCTGGGATAATTGACCATAAATTCGAGTCTCAAAGCTCTGATGGTGCCCATTGCTAAATGTGTCTTACCTTGCTTTACGTACAAACTATCTGTAAGAATCTCTGTACAAACATGCCCATTGCCCAACAAAAGGCAGCGGCAACCACCTATGCATCTAAGCGCGTTGGGGCTCTTGCCGGACCAGCAGTTCCTCCAGAGTCGGTCGGGCCACTAGCCGGTGGTGCACCCTGGGGGACAGGGGAGGGGAGTGTCAGTAACCCCCCCCCCCCCCTCCCTCCCGGTGGCGCGCTCTGGGGAAGGCCGACCGGCTCCGATCGATGGCGGGACGGACATCTGGGCGCCGCGCCGTCGGCCCGACTCTGGCTCCGACTCCGGCCACGGCGGTCGGCGCGCCATGCGGGCAGTCCCACATCGGGCACTGTCGCAGCTGCCTACAGCAGGTGCCGTGGGGAACTGTCCCAGCTACCTATACAGTAGCAGCCGTCGGGCTCTGTCCCAGCTACCTAAGTAGCAGCCGTCGGGCATTGTCCCAGCTACCTACAGTAGCGGCCACCCAGTACTGTCCCACCTACATCCAGTTACAGCTATTGGCCACCGTCATCCCATCCCACCTAACCCCCCTAGCTTCGTACAGTACCTATGTCCGCAGCGGCGATTCAGAGGACTGGCCGGCCTGCAGGGACGGCGGCAGTAAAGGTAGGCGCACGCTGGGCCACAGCACGTTCGATCCATGTGTGATGACTATGGTGCGGCTCCCAGACGCAGGCTAATGTGTGTGTCGAGGATTTGCCGTGGGTGTGCTGTGACGCCCATCATCAGCGTCGTAGGGGGTGCTGACGTCACAGTCCGATGACGTCGCCACCGGGAGCCGGAGACTCCGGGGGCGGCGCCCGGCGGTCGAACTGTGGGGGTAGAGGGGGTACTGCGCACAGCACGGTCTGATGTCACCGCTCAGACGGCCGGCGGTCACAGACAGCTGAGTGGCGAGGGCTGCTGCCGGCGCCCACGCAGTCTCTGGGTTTGTGCTGTGCGGGTGCCGCCGCTGCAAGATGACCGGCAGGTGGAGTCCGGGACTGTGGGATGTGTCACCGGTGCATGGTCTGCCTCCATGGTCTGGTTCGTATCTGCGGTCTGTGAGGGAGAATTCTGGTGTGTCCGTGTGCTGTGGCCTGTGTGTCACGCCCTGTGCGTGCGGCCTGTACCACCGACGTCGATAAGGCCCGGCCTGTAATTGCATGTGTGTGCGTGTGTGCCGTGGCGGCTACCGGCGCGGTTTCCGTCGCTGGCTATGTCGGTGAGCTGTACATATGTGGGCCGTGCTGCCGCGCCTCAGCCTATAGCGGTGCCGCCGCGGTTTACGTTCTGCCGCGTACCGCCGTCACCGGTAATGTGTCGCCCGTTAGCCGCCGGGTCCGCGCAGACCGTGCTCCTTCCGGGTGTATTCGGGTGCCGTGTCGTGCAGCTGACCTGCGCCCAGGGGGTCGTTCACCTCTGACCGGACCGGGCCCTTCGGAAAGGAAATAGGCTGCTCAACATATGAGCCCGGTCCCGGCTGCTCCTTTGCGAAATATGGTGTTTCGCGTCGTCGTCTTCCCTCGAAATTTTTCGGCTAAAATGGTTCTTTTCTTTCTTGAGTTTCTAATATGGGGAGTTCCGGTGATCATCAACCAGGTATGATTTTCCGATGCCTTTTTTCAAGTGTTGCTCCCGACGGGCGATTAGCCTCATTCCACTGGCTCGGGCCGTTTCTCGCTAGGGGTCAAAGCAGGTGATTGTTGAACTGCCAGCTGGCCAAGGTGGAGGGACTACCCCAAGGTCTATACTGTACCGAGCATGGCTGACCTGTCACTGATCGGTTTTAACTCCGGTCTTCCAGCTGCTGCATTCGTCTGCCCATGGCTTCTCATTCCATTAGCTCGCGGATGTAATTACCGACTTTCCGACCGTACATACACCGGGAGAAGGGTATCGGTCGGCCGACTGACTGGAACGGGGTCTCCCGGGCAGACCAGTGGTGCAGCCGGCCGCTCCATATGGAGCCGCGGCCCGAGCAGTTTCGATTGGGCCCGATCGGTGCCGCCGGATTACATCAGAACGTCCCCACCGGCGCAGCACCGCGTCTGGTCCAACTGCGGTACAGGGAGCCGTCTGCGGTACAGGAGCCGTCCGCGGTGCGGGAGCCGTCTGCGGTACGGGAGCCGTCTGTGCTGTCCTGCAGTGCCGCGTGTCCGTCTGAGTCTGACTGCCAGTCCGTCTGAGTCTGACTGCCGGCCGTCAGCCGGGCCGGAGGCTCTCAGCCGGACCGCGCCCTCCTGTGACTCCGGTGTGCTCTGCTGCCTCAGCCGACCGGGCCGCGCCCTCTGGGCCTGTGCCTCAGCCGGCCGGGCCGCGCCCTCCTCTGGGCCTGTGACTGGCGGGCTCTGCTGCCTCGCGGAGCGACCGGGCCGCGGCGCCCTCTGGGCCTGTGACTGGCGTGCTCTGCTGCCTCGCGGAGTGGCCGTGCACAGACCGTACCCAGTTTATGACGCCGGCTCTGGGTGGCGTCTGTGACTGCACCCGGCCGTCACGCCGCGCCGAGCGGGACGCCCTGCTGCCGGCAGGTCGGGGAGGGACGCCGTGCTGGTCCGAGAGGGACGGCCTGCTGCCCGCAGGTCGGGAGGGACGCCGTGCTGCCGGCAGGTCGGGGAGGGACGCCCTACTGCCCGCAGGTCGGGGAGGGACGCCCTGCTGGTCCGAGCGGGACGGCCTGCTGCCCGCAGGTCGGGAGGGACGCCGTGCTGCCGGCAGGTCGGGGAGGGACGCACTGCTGCCCGCAGGTCGGGAGGGACGCCGTGCTGCCGGCAGGTCGGGGAGGGACGCCGTGTTGGTCCGAGCGGGACGGCCTGCTGCCCGCAGGTCGGGGAGGGACGCCGTGCAGGTCTCCCCGGGACGCCTTGCTGGTCCGTCCGCCCGGCCTGTTCGAGCCACGTTGCAGGTCTGCCCGGGCTGTCTGACGGGACGTAGGGCCGATATCGTCAACTCTGTTGCGACCGCTGCCCGCCCCTTACCCAGGTGACCTGCATCCTCGGACAGCGTCCGGTCTGCTGACCCGCCGAGGGTCGGCGAGAATCGGGTCAGCCAGCCCGGACCGGAGAGGGTCTGGCCTGCGACAGACGCTCCAGCTTCGATCGGCCTCCGTCCCTCGTTTCCCGTCTCCCCTACCAACATACGCAGAGGCAGAAGGGGCGCTGCGTGGGACGCCCGGTCGCTGTGCGTGGGACGCCCGGTCGCGTGCCGTGCGGCGTGCCGGGCCGTCGCCCGCGGGGTTCACTGCCCGATTGGGGATGAGGAGGAGGCGGCGCGGCGCAGGCGGCGGCCGGCTGTGCCGCAGTGCCCTGTCGCCAGGCGGCCGGCGGCTTCAGGCCGTCAGCCGATACGGGCGGCGGCGGCGGCGGCGGCGGCATGGCTCGCGCAGCGGTACAGTGACGCCGGTAGTTCGCTCAACTTGGCAATGTGTGTTCAAGGCAAGGTGTGTTGCTTGACAGTTTGCCTCGCGATTCTGCACTCTCAAATCTCAATGCTCACGGATACCTTCCTACCTCTGATTTGTTTTGTGCCCCAGCTTCGAATTACGTGCTTTCTCGGCTGAGCGTTTCGGTATGAGTCAGCGCAGCATGGCTTCCCTGGCTTATGTGAATCATTCGTTTGCTAAAGCCGCGGGGCGCTCACGTGGATCCGGATCCCTTAGGCCGGCCACCTGGCCTAGCCGAGGGGATATGGTCCGTTCACTGGTTACATGCGGACCTCCCGTCACTCTGGGCAAAAATAACTCATGCGGATTCCTTTTGCTTCACGTTGTGAAACACCGAGCCACGGTGTCGACCGGTGATTCGGCCGAAAAGGCTGACGACTTTACGTCACCACCGGCGTAATATGTGGACGGCCGACTGGACGGTGTCGAGAAATCGAGGCCGACCGGTGCATTGGAAACTAGCCATGTAGGCTCGGTGCTGATCGTTACAGACCACAAGCTACTCATATTCTGGTGTCTTTGTTTTGGTGCCATTTAGCATAAGTCTAACGGGGAAAATCGACCCCATTCACCGGCCACGGCACAGCTGAACGGACGGCGCACGCCGCGTTACGTTATTGGCGGACGCGCGGCTTTCCCGTTCCGTTGTTGGACAGCGCCACCTACATCAGCTGTTTAGTGCGCCGACTGGTCGCTGTGGCTGGAAGCGGCGCAGCAAAACAAAGGAAATCGGACGGTGGTGGCGTGATGTTGTGTCGGCGGTGGCTGTGATGTTTAGGTAAGCGGGAAGTAAAGCGTGTGTTTATCAGTACAGTCTGCCATAGTGTCAGGTATGGTCGCGATATCCCACTATCGTGAACCTTGGACCTTTGAGTGTGTTCCGGGCGTTGTCAGGGAAGGTGCGCTGGCGTGGACGGATCGATCGATTGTGGGTGTTCCGCGCAGCACTTCCCTGGGCCATAGCCCACGACTGCAAAGCTGCATCATTTTTTATATCGTGAAATCGCTATATTTTTGCACTTTGTTTTGGTCCGTTATGCGCATGTTGTGTTCTCCCTCAGCCCTCTTATCTTCTCACTAGTCCAAGTCATGATTCTGATTCATTGATAATTTGAACTGGGTTAGGTAGGTACCTAACTTTTTAGGTAGGTACTTTACTTTTTCTTAATAAAAAGTTTACCTAACTTTTTATTTAATTTCACCTTAAACACTTGAGCCTACATGATTGATGGTCTCATCAAACAATTTTTTTTTGTCTATGTTGTGAGTTCTGTGCAGTAATTTGCAAGTCAGAATGGAAGCACCCTTGAGGTTTAAATGTGAGTTATTGGAATTTCCTCCTCATACCTATAATTATGGGTACCTAGTGCGTGCCTGAGTGAAAACATCTTTATTTGAACATGTTCTTTGTTATTTTAAGTTGCTTTTAATATATTTGTGCCTTGTGGTCTTTTTTGCCTTCCAAATCTACAAATTTGTCACCAAATATACAGAACATTAGGAAAAATCAATCTCCTTGATACCCATGTGAATTCTCATGTTTCTTCAGCAATGAAAATGGCTCAAGTTCATTGAGCCAGAGCAGAATATTTCTTTAGTGCACAAAGAGCAATTGTCTTTTACCCAGCTCCTTGGCTCCCGAGTCCTGGACATAACCAGCCCAGATCACCCCTATTCGTTCACCCAGGTGTGGATGCTCAGTCTGATCTGCTCTCACCCCTGCCCGCTCCGACAGCTCCCGGCTGACCCGGCCGACCCGGCCGCCCTGTATCAGCGGGCTGAGTCCGCTCCGAACATCTCCTCCCGGCTGACCCGGCCCGGGCCGCCCTGTATCAGCGGGCTGAGTCCGCTCGGAACACCTCCTCCCCGGCTGACCCGGCCGCCCTGCCGCCCCACTGTAACACCTCCCGGCTGACCCGGCCGCCCTGCCGCCGCAGTGCCGCACTATATCAGCGGGCTGAGTCCGCTCAGAACACCTCCTCCCGGCTGACCCGGCCGCCCTGCCGCTGTGTTTCAGAGCTGGGTGATCAGATGGGGCGCCAGTGAGAGGCCACACCAGCCACCAGCGCGCGCCAGTGACGGGACATGAAGCCCCGGTCCTAGCAGTGAACTACTACCGGCCACACCAGCGCACATATACACACACAATGGATAGTTTGGGCGAGTACGAGTACTCATCCAAAGATCTCATCGGACACGGCGCCTTCGCCGTCGTCTACAAAGGAAAGCTGAAGCAGGTGAGATCTCCGGCGACGACTGGACTGAGGGCGACGTAACACTATCCCCGGCCGGTGACTTGTGGTCGGTACGCGCATTGATCAGTGAGCTGACGAGTGCCATTCCCACGCCATTTGTAATACGATAGGATGGAAAGGCTGGAACTTCTGGCTTTCCATGAAGACGCTTCTGCTGAAGACGTTCCTTCTGGCGCAGATAATGCTCAACCCACCGATATGCTCCTCATTTTGGGTTTTAGCAAGTGGAATTGTCTTAGGTCGTAGAATAAATGGTCATCATACGTAGGTTTCCGTCAAGAGATGCTTAACCACACGCCCTATTTCAGAACCCAGAGTTTGTGGTGGCCATCAAAAGCATCACCAAGAAGAACCTGGCCAAATCTCAGAGTCTGCTCAGCAAGGAGATAAAGATTCTGAAGGAGCTGACCGAGCTGCGCCATGAAAACATCGTGGCGCTGCTGGACTGCAAGGAGTCGGCTAACCACGTCTACCTGGTCATGGAGGTGGGTGCGGACAGATATGGGGGTGCTGGGCAGAATATAGAGGAGCGGTGCCCGGTCCGGGACGGGTGGACGCTGGGCAGAATATAGAGGAGCGGTACCCGGTCCGGGACGGGTGGGTGCTGGGCAGAATATAGGGGGGGGGGTGAGTGAGTGCGGACAGATTTGGGGGTGACAGCTAGTGCTAGACCGGGTGGGTGCGGGCAGGGTAGAGGAGTGACAGCCAGTCCGAGACGGCTGGGTACAGGTATAACACAGGGGGCGATAACCAGTCCGTGACAGAGGCGGGTGCGGGAAGAACGTAAGGGCTATAGCCAGTCTGTCTATAGCCAGGCACTGGGCGAGCTGTGACGGGTGGGTGCCAGGGTGGGGGCGACAACCAGTAAGCTTCTGATGTCTACACATTAGCTGTGCCCGAAGCAGAGTCGGCCCCACTCAGTACCCGGTCAGTACTGAGTGGGGCCGACTCTGCCCGGTCAGTCGGTACCAGTCAGCACCCAGTCGGTACTTGGTTAGTGCTCAGTTAATACCCGGTCAGTACCCAGTCGGCACCCGGTCAGTGCTCAGTTAATACCCAGTCAGTAACCTGTTCCGTGTGGCCGGCTCCGTGCGGCGCCGGCCGCTGTTTACGGTGGGACTTGGCGGCACGACACCACCGGGCGGTCACGGCCACTCCCTGCCGACACTGAGTAGCTGTGGGAGCCGCCACCGGGCCGGAACGGCCGGCCGCGCGCACAGCGACTCGTAACACCGGGCCCGGCCAGCCGCTCGCCCACCGCAGCTGTTCAAACCGGCGGCGTGTCGGCCTGTCCGTGATACGGCATACGCACACGCAGCCTCGGGTCCGGTCTCTTTGTCTCCGGCCCCCGCGGTGATGTTAAACTGAAACGATGAGATCACCTGAGATGGATACCAGATCCCTCCGTATCATTTTCTGCTATACATCCGGTAGAGCAGTTGATAAGGTTCTGCCGCGGAGTGCCCATCCCCGCCCCACTCCACGCGTGCGATTATCTGCGTCTATATGCATCCGCGCTGACATCCGGTGTGGTCTGTTTTCAGTACTGCAACGGCGGTGACCTGGCAGACTACCTCCACGGTGAGTGTGTGCCGACGGCTGCCCTCCGGCCCCTCTGGGTCCCCGGGTGTCGGTCCGGCCCGCTCCTCTCACTGTCACCGGGCAGACTCGGTCGGTGGCGGCGGCGGTGGCGGCGGCGAGCTAAAATCGTTATCCCCGCGCGGCCGGTGGGATCGGACCGGAGTGAACCGGAGAGCCCTCTGAGGCCGGCCCGCCGGGGCTGGCCGCCGCTGGGTGTTTGTTTTGCAGCGGAGCCGGGCCGTCGGGCAGGGAACGACCGCGACAGTACCGCGTAGGAAGCACCCGGTACACCTGGGACGGGGCGATCCGCGGAAAAGCGCACCGTCACGACAGGAAAGGCCCCGCCGCATGAGGTCGTCTTTGTAACTGATCAGTGCGGACCCAATGGCTTAGACCGACCGGTTGGTGGTTCGGTTTGGTTTTTAAGTGAATCACTGGGTGCCGCCACCAAAAATCACCTGCCAATTATATCGACTTAGGATGAGGATAACCTTAAGGTAACTGTTTGCAGCAGAAATGGCTGATGATGCGTTGATTGGTTCGAACAGTCACTGAACTATCTCAAACTGTGCTTTGCCACGTTTTGAAGGGATTCTTGTCATGTGGGGCCTCCGCTCTATCTAAGGACGGTCGGTCTGACCTGCCCCTCCTCTCTCTCTCCCGCAGCCAAGGGCACGCTGTCGGAGGACACGATCCGGCTGTTCCTGCGGCAGCTGGCCGGCGCCATGCGCGCGCTCCACGCCAAGGGCATCATCCACCGCGACCTGAAGCCGCAGAACATCCTGCTGTCGCACCACCCGGGACGCGCGCGGCCGGCGCCCACAGACATTCGGCTCAAGATCGCCGACTTCGGGTTCGCGCGCTTCCTGCAGGACGGCGTCATGGCGGCCACCCTCTGCGGATCGCCCATGTACATGGTGAGTAGTGGCTGCCTCTGCGGTCTGCGGATCGCTTATGGTGAGTAGTGGCTACCCTCTGCGGATCGCCCATGTGTATGGTGAGTGGGGGGGGGGGGGGGTATTTTGGCAATTAGTCGGGGAATTCTAGTTGCAACTAACGAAGGCTCGCACTAAGGTTTTTTCTTGCTGATGCTCTCAAGACAAGCGAAACATTAGGGGCACATCGTATCAAGCAGTTTGACATCGTCTGGCGTATTTAGGAATCTGTTTGCAATTGTTTTGCGGTTGGCCGGTGGTCCGATTGCCAACCCTGTCTGTAATTAGCCGCAATAGGTGCAATCGATGTGCCCAATACTGATGGGGATCGCCGTGTCGCCAGACGTAAGCCGCTTATCGTGTGTTTTCGCCGTGGTATCTGTGTGCTGCCGGCTGCAGGGGGCTCACAGGCTGCAGAGCCGGTTGTGAGGGGCGGGCCGGGGCGTGTGCGCCCCCAGACACGCACGGCACTCACCACAGACCCGTCCGGTGTTTGTCCTCTGCCGGTAGCCGCCGTGTTGCTAGGGGCGGCCCGGGGGCTGCGCAATACCCACCGCAGCAAACAGAGGTATCTTATCGAGAGCGCGTCGCCCCTCTGACGGTGCTGGAGGGACGCAGCGGCTGAGCGGCCCGTGGTGCTTTCCAGGGGTCCTGTCCCGGCGGACGGGGACGTGACGCCTCCCCCTGCCCTCCCCGCAGGCCCCCGAGGTGATCATGTCGATCCAGTACGATCTCAAGGCGGACCTCTGGAGTCTGGGCACCATCGTCTTTCAGTGTCTGACGGGAAAGGCGCCGTTCCACGCCAACACGCCGCAGGCGCTCAAACAGTTCTACGAGCGCAACGCCAACCTGTCGCCCAAGTGAGTGTGACGCGCGGACCGGGCCGGGCCGGGGTGGTGTGGTGTACCGCATGTACCGAGCGGGGACGGGTACCACTCAGAGTCCGTCGGCACGTGCGGCGGCGCCGGCCGTGTCGGCCGCTCGTCACCGCTGGCCTTGGTGGGAGCTGAACTCTGAAGGTTGCCGGCGCGGTGGGAAGCGGCCGGGCGCGCCGCCGGGGGTCGCCGACCCGCCGCCGGGCGCGCTCATTGTTGCAGGGAGCCGGGCTGCCGGAATTATTGTCACTCACGCACCCGGCTACAGTGGAAATCGGAGCCGGGTTTCGTCTGTTTGTTTTATGTTAGATCGATGGCAGTGGGATTTTGTGGAGTTTCCCATAACCAATGCGATTTCCTAATGGTCGCACTGAAATGTCGTATTATTTATCCCTAAATAGGAAGACTCTAAATATCTAACGAGCATGTTAGCTGTCCAGTTTGCAATTAATTTAATAATTAGTTTCATAAGTTACTAAAGACAGGCTATTTTCTTTGTTACTTTTCTTGCATCACGTTCACATTGCTGGTGAATACCGCCCCGTCCCGCTCGGCGTTTGTTCCGGCCGTTCCGTGACTGCAGTGCGTGCTCCTTTATCGAGCGGTCCACCGCGCCCCGTATTGGTCCAGGTCGGTCGGCCGCGTCCCTCGGACTGAGCCCCTTCCCCCGCCCCGCTCCGCCCCGCCTGCAGGATCCCGCAGGGCACCTCGGCTGACCTCAGCGACCTGCTGACGCGGCTGCTGAAGCGCAACGCGCGCGACCGCCTCGAGTTTGACGAGTTCTTCAGCCACCGGTTCCTGCGGCCGGCGGCGGCAGCGCGCGTCAGCTCGGCGCCGGTCAGTGCCGCGCTGCCGGCCGACGCCGGCTCGGCGCCCTCGCCGCTGTCCAGCAGCCCGGCGCCGGCCTCTCCGCCGCCGCAGTTCTCTGCGCCGCCGAGCCCGCGGCCGGGCGCGCTGCCGCCGCCGGTGTCGCGCAGTCCGACGGCGGCGGCGGCGGCGCCGGCCGCGGCCGCTGCCGCCCGCCGTCCGCCGCAGCAGCCGCAGCCAGACGTCGACGAGGAGGGGTTCGTCATCGTCTCCAGCGACATGACGGAGGAGCTGCCCACGGCGCGACTGGCCCGGTGAGCGCACTGCCGACCGCCGACACGGGCTCGGTCTCTGTGGGAGGCTCACAACTGATTTAGTGAAACATTCTTCAGCTTTTGAAATTTCGTGTGAAATTATTAATGTTAAAAATTGAGGAATGGCCTGAGAATGAAATAAGTTATATTCGATAAGCATATAACTCTGCTCTTGCTACCCGTCTATCAAATGAAGCTTCTATGAACCAGCATCGACACCTTCGTGCCACCGCTGTTCTCCGACTGGTCAGTCTCTGACCCGTCCCGCCCTGACCCGGCCTCTGGTGCCGGGCTGCCTCTGACCTGACCGTCAGTCTGTGCAGTATCTGACCCGTCCCGCCCTGACCCGGCCTCCGGTGCCGGGCTGCCTCTGACCTGACCGTCAGTCTGTGTCTCGACAGCGTGCCCTCGGCGGGTTCGGACACGGCGCGGCCCATGTCCGGCTCGCCGGGCGGACAGCACAGTCTGATGGCCGAGCCGCAGCCGGTGCCCTCGCAGAAGCACACCTACCAGCTGCTGCGCCAGTCGAGCGGCGGCAGCGGCGGCGGCGGCGGCCCGCGGCCGGCCGGCCAGCCGCCGCCGGCCGAGGTGGACGCCCGCTCCATGTCGCCGCCGGCCGTGCAGTTCGTGCTGGGCCCGTCGCCGGCCGGTGGCTCGCCGCGCCGCTGGTCGGTGGGCAACTCTCCACCGCCGGTGCGCAGTCCGGTCAGCCCGCGCCGGCGCAGCGGCCGCCTGACGCCGCCGGCGCTGCCGCCCGTCACCGAGGCGGCCGACCGCAGCCTGGTCAACATGCGCAGCGTCGACAGCTGCGGCAACATCAGGTGAGCCGCCGTGACGGCCGGCCGGCTGTCTTGGGGACACTGTCTGTCTGAACTGAGGAACTAACAGTCGCACCGCAGCACGACCTCTCGTTTGTGACCACCTGGTGGGTGTCAATGGTTCCGTCCTCATACCTACCGTACTCTGTGCCGTCACAGGTCGCTGGGCGGCCGGGCGATGACGCTGCCCGAGATGGCCTGCCACCCGCTGCAGTTCCACCGGTCGCGCACGGACGCCAACCTGCCGTTTCTGCCGCGCCGCGCCGGCCTGCCGCACAACATGGTGGTGCCCTACCAGAGCGGCGCCGCCAGAGACTCGCACACCAGTGAGTGGCAGCGGGGACAGAGGGAGGAAAGGGAGAGGGGAGGGAAGAGGGAGGGAGCCACTGAAGCATGAGGCCGAGGAAGGCGGCTCGGCTCAGCGGTCGGAGGTGGGCCTATTCTGGGAGCGGCGGGAGCCGGCACCGCGGTAGGTGGATGGCGCAGTGGCACGTGTCGAGGAGTTATGTGCGGCCGGGTCGGTGTGCCGAGCAGGTATGCCACGATCGCGGCGCGCGCCATTAGGCTCTGAAATAGATCCATCCGCTGATGGAGAGGTCGTTAACCTGCCTGGGGCGCGAATGACTTCGTCTCCGGCTGCGCCGCGGAGAAGTTTTGACAGACTTCTCGATCTAGGATTACGTCTGTCCATTTATCATTCTGGTGGAGTTTGGCTGGCGGGCTGTTTGGATGAAGCTGATGGTCGGTGCGGTGCGGTTGAATCTGCCGGCGTCCTTGGTGTCTGGCCAGCCGGCGGTGTCTGTGTCCGCTCCGCTGACCGTCCCCGGGGCTCGATATCGATCGTCACGGGGGTGTCAAGTGACGTGACATGACGTGACCCACCTCCACCATCTGCCGGCTCCTCAGCACGGGCCTGGCGCGGCGGCGGCACCGGGGGTAGCCCCCTACCGGTCCTACCTGCGTCCCACCAGGGAGGGGTCCTGACCCGTCCCACCACGCAACATGGGCCAGAACAAAAACGGAGACCAGCTAATTCCAGGCCTCTTCGCGCGTCGAATTTCCAAGCGTAGTCTGGTGCCAGACCCAATCCTCATCACGTGTTACGTAACATCCAATAGACTATCGCAGGTTGCGCCCCTGCCAAAGCTGAGTCCGGAGATAGGGTCGTCTCCCCCATCAATCACAGCTGAGCGTCGTCGATATCCCCGTCCTCACCAACATTACCATTTCCGTGACCATCAACGTCAGTCACCATTTCCGTGCTGGTCGGCGGCCGGCGCTGGCCGGCGCCGTCTCCGGCCGCTGACGATGGTCCGCTCCCGGGGCCGGCGCTGCCCGGCGGCGTTGGCCGTCCAGCTCGCCCAGCGCGGAGCGGCTGCGGGAGGAGCGGCTCACACGGTGTGCGTGGGCTGCTGGCGGGCGGCAGGACTGTCGGTAGCTCGTAACTGCCCACACAACAGTCTCGCAGCGGCCGTTACAGCCTGTTGTAACTCTGTTTATGATAAAGCGCCAACTAACAACTAGGAGTCATAGGTCTCGTGACGGTTCAAACGCTCAACTCGGTCCGTTGGCAACCGCTGCAGCGCCGCTCGTTGAGCTGTTGTTGTTGTTGTTGTTGTTGTTGTTGTTGTTGTTGTTGTTGTTGTTGTCGGTCCCCGCAGCCGCGGTGTAGCCTTAGTGGCTCTGGAGGGCCCTGAAGGCGGCCACGAGGGCCGCCACCGCATCGCTGCGCCGAACCTCCTCTGGGGTCGGTAGTATGTTGCCGATGGCCTGGGTCCGGAGGCGGACCCCCATCATCCCCGGGCATGTCAGGAGAATGTGTCTCGGTGTTGAGCTCGGCTGTTATCTCGGGCTCCGTTACGACGCTGGAGGGACGGCGGTTGCGCGCCCAATATTTGGACTGTAGCGGAACAGCGACTGCCACTCCCCGTGTGCGGTACACCAGTCGGACGGGCCGCGCCGGGGCGGTGGCCGGTGTGCCGTTTCCCCTGCGTACGGCTCCATGTCGCACCCAGTCCGTTTGGCACGGCCTGACTCCCATACGGCCTGGGTCAGGTGACGCTGCCTGGTCCAGTTTGGGACGCGGCCTGTGTCAGAGCTGGGTCCGGTGACCGCCGGCCCAGCCTGCTGGGTGCAGTGGCACGGTCTGGGTCAGAGCTGTGCTCGGTGCAGTGGCACGGCCTGGGTCAGAGCTGGGTCCGGTGACCGCCGGCACGGACCGTCGGCCGGCGGCGGCGCGGCGCCGACCATTGATCCCGCCCGACCCTGGGAGAGAGAGGGAGGGGGAGGGGGCGGCCATCCGGCGCCGAGTCGAGCTGTATATAAACAGAGCCTGACGTCAGAGCGGCCCGCCGGAGGATCACCGCGGGCGCGCTGTGACCGGCGCCGGTCGTCAGCCGGGACTGAGGGTGTCCTCAGACTGGGGGTCTGGGCGGAGCGGAGCGGGTCGATATGAAGACTATCACTGTGACGGCGGCTCTCGTTTGGAGTCGCTCCAAGGTCGCTGTCCCCGCGCCGCTGGCTCCGTTTCGTCTGTGACGGCCGGATGACAGGTCACGGCCCTGTTTGTTGTCAGATGTGCCGCTCATCAGGTGACAGATGCTTCCCCTATGCCGTGCTGTGATCTCCTGCTCAGTCTCTGATTCGGGTGATGCTGTTTGTATCGAGTGTTGACTGGAGGGGAGTGCGGGGTGACAGCGGTGACCCGGGCGGGCTGGTGTCTCTCTACTCTGACTGATCCGGTGCCGGTCTGACCGACCCGCCCCCCCCCCCGTCCGCAGGTCCGCCGCGCGCGCCCGACAACCTGGCCTTCCCGGAGTCGCCGCACATCACGGCGTTCGGCCCGTCGCCGCCGTCGCTGGAGCCGCCGCTCATGTTCACGGCGCCCGAACTGCGCGAGGAGACCCTGCTGGACGTGAGTGCGGGACCGGGACACACGGGGCGGACCGGGACGGGCGGCTGTGACCTTGGGGCCACTGCACGGACGTCCCCGTATGATTTACAGCTCTGTCGCAGCAGGCCCTCAGTGAGGATTAGTGCACCGACCGGCCGCCCGGTGACAGCACTCTGATTTATTTTTGTCGAGTAATGTGATTTTCCTTCCCTGTTACCAGCACCTACCAGCGTTTGTTTGGCCGGTTTGATATGCGCCGTAAAGCTGCACTGCGGTACAACTGCACCCCTTGTGACGTCGAATTCTAACTACTCATGGTCATATGACTTGGCAACGGCGCGCTGTTTTGTTTAAGTTCAATGGCCATGCAATTCTTCCGTTTTACTCTGCTGGCAACTGTCCGCTCCATAATAGATTTACAATACGCATCCCTTGTTACCATTATCAATTTATTTATGCAGTAACAGGTGCTGCATTGCTGCCTCGCTACATACGTGACTGGTTACCCGTCGGTGGAGTTCGCTGCGCTCCGTCTGTTACGTGGATAGTTCGCTGCCCTCTCCCATCTGCCGCCGTGCCGCTGTTCCCGGCGGGTTGTCTGTCACCTTCACACCGCGCGCCGCGCCCCTCCCCGACCGCCTGTAACCGTTGGGCCGTCTCTGACCGCGCCGCCCGCCGCTCCAGGAGGCGCACAACGAGACGCTGACCAAGCTGAACTTTATCATGGCGCTGGTCGGCTGCATCACCGAGCTGGCAGACATCAAGGCGACGCCGTTCTCCGCGCTGGCCGGTGAGTGCCCTGCCAGTCCCGCTCCCCTGTGAGCGGTCAGACGGGGCGGGGTCCCTAGACGGTGGGTGACTAGTTCTATTCACGGCGATGGCCACTTTGTTCCGGTGACTGATGCCTCCCGTTGTGTCGGCGATCGCCCCTGCGTGTGTCGTGTCCGGTCTCTGTTTCTGCGGACCGCCGCCGGCCCGCTCTGTATCTATGTGACCCGCCCCACCCTCTGCGCAGAGTCGGTGCGGTGGGGGCGCCCGCCGCCGGCCCGGCCCACTCTGTGACCCGCCCCGCCCTCTGCGCAGAGTCGGTGCGGGTGGAGGCGCCGCCCAGCGAGCAGCAGCGCAAGCTGGAGCAGCTGATGCTGCACGCCAAGGCGCTGCAGCTGCTCTCGTCGGCGCTGTCGCTGGCCAAGGAGCAGCTGCGCGCCGGTCAGCTGGAGCCCACCGTGGCCGTGCGGAGAGGTGAGCACGGGGACAGGGGCGAGTCGGGGACTTTTTTGTTGGGTCTGACAAGACCATTTCAGAGCTGGAAGGATGATAAGAATTAGGGGGAGACATTGGCCTGGGCAGGCACCCTAGTGAGCCACCGGGGCTGAGCCCGTCTCAAAGGACAGGCAGACCAGTACTCACTGCACCCGGCTACGGGGTGCGCTCCCTCGGGAGCAGCGTGCCGCTCCAAGGGAGCAGCCCGCATGAGATAAAGATGCCTGTCCAGCCCGAATCGAGGGTCGCCGCGTGGCGGATAAGGATTTGATTGTCCTGAGGCTGGAAACGACGGACGGGGTTGAGTCAAGAGACTGGGCTCACCAGGGCCGGGTCAGGCAGACCGGACCACCCGGCGCCACGACCACCGGCAGACAACAAAGACTGGGCTCGGACCGGTCGGTCCACTGTGCCGGTCTGGCGACTGCTGTCAGTGACTCTGGTGGTCTGCCGGCTGTCCGCTCCGAGCGGGCCGGCTGTCCAGTGGAGGGCGGCCGGCCGGCCGTTCCGAGCGGGGCGGCCGACCAGTGGAGGGCGGCCGTCTGTCCGCTCCGAGCTGACCAGTGGAGGGCGGCCGGCTGTCCGCTCTGTGCGGTACAGCTGACCAGTGGAGGGCGGCCGTCTGTCCGCTCCGAGCGGGCCGGCTGTCCAGTGGAGGGCGGCCGGCCGGCCGTTCCGAGCGGGGCGGCCGACCAGTGGAGGGCGGCCGTCTGTCCGCTCCGAGCTGACCAGTGGAGGGCGGCCGTTTGTCCGCTTCGAGCGGGGCGGCCGACCAGTGGAGGGCGGCCGTCTGTCCGCTCCAGTGACGGCTGACCAGTGGAGGGCGGCCGGCTGTCCGCTCCGAGCGGGCCGGCTGACCAGTGGAGGGCGGCCGTCTGTCCGCTCCGAGCTGACCAGTGGAGGGCGGCCGTTTGTCCGCTCCGAGCTGACCAGTGGAGGGCGGCCGTCTGTCCGCTCCAGTGGCGGCAGGTGGCGCGGACGGTACCCGCGGGGACCGGCTGGCAGGGTGACACTCGTTACCGAGACACCGGTCCGACCGTGACGGTGAATCAGCGGTCAACGTTCGGTGACGGGACTGGATGGGTGGTGGCTCGAACCGGCACGGGCATCGTACGGATGAGGGCCAACATTGCTGACAAAGTTAGATGCGATTGTGACGGATGATGATGTACTGCTGTCTTTTCTCAAAGCGTTCGGCTCAGCTAGTCCAGGAAATTTAACTTACCATAATATTCATACAAACATTCTCGACAGCCTGGTGGTCTGGTGTCATTTTGTAGCAATATTCATTGCCTTAATCGCTCTTTAAAAGGCACGTTGGCACTGCAGTTAATGATTGAGATCCGACTACTTAGTTACATTCGGAAGAATCTCGTCCTTCAACCTGATGCTCGGAATCCTTCCACTGCATGTAAAAATATATCGTCATTCAGCCAGAAACGGCAGCAGAATGTAGCTGCGACAGTGACTGATGAATCAAATTCCAAATTCAAAACGTGAACAAAGAGCGGCGAAATGGAAATAGAGCTGACCTTCCTGTCGCTCCAGCTGGCGATTCCTTTTTAACCGTCTTTGTTCGGGTTGTCATCCAGTGAGTGACCAGCCGGCCGGTTCACGGTGTGGTGACGGCGCGACCTCTGTATCCCCGCACCCAGCGCGCCGCCGGCCTCTGTGACCCCGTGCGCAGCGGGTGTCTCTGAAGGTCAGCCGACGTCTCCGGTCGGGGCGGCGATGCGGCTACTCTAGCCCCCCCCTTGCTGACCTTCCCGGCTGATCAGGGGGGGGGGATAGCCGCCGTATTTATCTAATCATGACAGGCGCGGCGTCATGTTCAGGGGTTCTCAAACGGGCGCCGGCCGCCCGGCCGCGGCTCGGTGGCCGTTACCGGCGGGAGGTGGTCAGAGGTGACCCGTAGCCAGCCAGACTGGGAGGATAGGAGCAGTGGCTTATCTGACTGTCGATATAGGATGCCTCGGTGTCTGTCGTCTCAGTACAGTGTGCCGTTCTTCTGACCGACCAGTTGGATGTCCCCGAGCTTTGATAGCGGAGCGGTCGGTTCCGTATCGATCCGTGATGAACTGGGGGAAGACAAGGACGGGGGGGGGGGGGGGTCCGCCAGTCCCGGTCCGGAGTAGAGCCCTGGACAGTCGCGCCGTCCTGTCCATCACCACGACTGCCCGATGAGGGCGGTGAAGGCCGCCTCTGACTGTGGCTGCTCCGCGGTGTCTGACCGTCCGCCGGTCCCGTCTGTTTCAGTGCTGCACCAGATGAACGACACGTTCCGCCGCTGTCTGCAGGCCTGCCAGCACCTCAACCAGGGCAACGTGGTCGAAAAGTCCGGCCTCGACGTGTTCTCGTGCCACGTGCAGGCCGACAAACTCATCTACGAGCACGCCATCGAAATGGTACGGCCACGGCGCCCGGCCGCAGCTCTGTGTCCACCGCGCCGGGCCGCAGCTCTGTGTCCACGGCGCCTGGCCGCAGCTCTGCCCGGGGAATAGGGAGGCTGAGTGACGGGCGAGTCCAGATACATGCTGGAAAACATCGAATTTTGATTTTGTTCATCGTAAACATTTATTTTCTGACGATTTGGGACTTAAAAATGTTGCGGGTACGGGTAGATATATCGTCAGCAGCTGCCCTGGTGTCGATGGTGTTCTTTGAGCCCAGTGACGCCACATATCGGCCGGGCCGGTGTTTTGTTGATGTGATTCGATCTGTGTGGAGGGCGCCGTGCGTCACTGGCTGGCGGCGACTCAAGGTGAACGGATGACGTCACCGTCGGCGGTGACGTCACTGCTGTCTCTGACGGGTCGCGGCACGCTGCGGGCTCGTGGTGAGCGGCCGCCAGCCAAGCTGAGTGGCTGCCACCAGCCAAATGAGAGCGACGCCCTCTCGGCTGACGCGGGCGCCAGAATAGCAAGGGTGGAGAGAGAATATCATCAGACTGGCCCAGGACTCTCCATTTTAATCTTTCGTGAAATTTCGCTAGTCTCGTCCGCCAGCTTATCGACGCCACTGTGACCTCTGGTGACCTCTGGTGACCCTCCGCTGACCTCTGGTGACCTCTGGTGACCTCCGCTGATCCCTGGTGACCCTCCGCTGACCTCCGGTGTCCCCCGGCCGTTGCAGTGCCAGCAGGCGGCACTCGATGAGCTGTTCGGCAATCCCAACGAGTGCTTCCACCGCTACCAGACGGCGCACATCCTGCTGCACGCGCTCTCACAGCAGACCAAGTGTGACCACGACCGCAAGGCCCTCGAGCGCTGTGAGTACCCTCTGGGACAGGGACAGGGCGGGGCGGGGGCGGCCACTGTGCTGCACCGTCTGCCCCTGCTGATCTCCTTCCTGTGTCTGTGCGCAGTGTAGCCTGTACCTGTACCGGGCTCTGTGTCCCCACCGCTGAACGGGGCTCTGTGAAACTCTGTATAGTTACGTACTGCTGTATATACCAGTCGGCAGGTCTGCCCCCGCCCCGCCCGTCTGAGGGCAGAGCACTGACCACCTCCCGCCCTCTCTCCCGCAGACAAAGACGCCGTGGAGAAGCGGCTCTTCATCCTCAAGGATCACGGCATTAACATTTACACGGTGGACAGCGGCGCCAACTGAGCGCGCCGCCCGCCGCTCTGCCCCCCCCCCCCCGACCCCGACCCGTCGCCGTGACCCCCTATCCCCCTGGTCTCCTCCCGTGCCGCCGACCGGCCCGCCAACGATTCCTAGCCCCGAGTCAGCTTCGTGAGCGCCGGCGGCGGAGGCAGCCGCCCGGCGCCGAGCCGCGACCCGTTTCATATCTTCATACAGAGTGGGTCGCCCGGTCGGGCCGTATACGTGTTTCTGGTGTGTGCTGACCTGTGTGTGGGTGTGTGAGTGTGTGGGTGGGTGGGTGAGGGTATGTGCGGACCCGAGGAGGGTGGGATTTACTGTAACGCGCCGACTGCGGGCCGCTGCGACCCGTCGGTACAGGAGCGCTCCCCGGCGGCCGCGGGTAGGCCACAGGGCCGGGGAGCGGCCGGCCGGGCGCCGCGCGACGACCGCCCAGTATTGGTTTGTGGCGGATCGTCGGGGCCGCCCGGCGGCCGCTCCGAGTAACTGTAGTTAGCGCGCCGTCCGCCGGATGGCGCCGTGTTCGCGGCAGAGGCGCCGCCGCCGCCGTCTGAGCCATATATCCGTGTGTACCGATAATAGAGAGCCGGGACTGTGCGCGTTCCCGGCCGCGCCGCCGCCGCCGCTGACCCGTATAGTGTCGTTTGTGATAGTCATCATGAGTTGTTTCAGTTCATGCTTGGTTGTGTACAGCGCTTATTTCATTCTCATACACGATGAGTACCTGGATTATTCCCAGTCAGCACTGTCTAACTGAACGTATTGTCTTTCGCTCATTGAAGTTTTAAACATTGCATTGCAATCAGGTATGCGTGCTGTGTTGCGTTGTCTCAATTGTAAAATACCTTCGTTGGATACATTGACCGTAGATGTTATTTAAAGCTGTACAAATAAATGTTGCACACTATCCTGAGTGCAGGGTTTGTTGGATCGTGAGGCGGGAATATGAGGTCCATGAGGTCAGCTGCTCCCTAATTAACCGGTCTGTGAGTGGCAGGACATGAGGGTACTTCCTCCGGTCTGTAATTGGCAGGACACTGGCGTGAGCGACTCATCAACTCTAAATGGAGATAAATCAAGTGCGCTTCTCCGGTGGGACCAGGCCCGGCGAATTTACAATCCTCGCATGGCCCAGAGAAACGCACTGCGCCGTTCTAGGCCCTTGGGTTTCATTCAGGAGGGGACCTCGGCCGACCTAAGGCGAACAACTTTTGCAATGCAACAACTTTGCATCTCATACTTTTACACAACGGTGCCACTTTAAGACGTTTAACTCAGACCGATTAGCCTTAAATTGTTCGTGCGAGTGCGATGTGAACGAAGCGAGGCCCTGCGCACTATGCTCCCATCAGACGAACAGTAATGCCGCAAAGGTACTAAGGTCGGGATTGGCTCTTGGCCTGTCGCCGTGAAAAATAAAAAACATTTGAGAACGATTTTGTACACCCACGGCCACCTGTCACAACCAAATAACTACACATGACATAAAACAACGAAATACGCTTTATTTCATCCACGGGAACACTGCAACAAACAGTCATCTTTCAGCAGCCATCCTTCAGTTGTACGAGGGAGACTGAGCCAGAGCAGCGCGCCGGTCAAACTCCATCTGAAAGGCCCTCTTGGCCTGAGCCACCTCGTAGGTGTCCTGGACGGGCTGTGGGGCCTGGCCGAGGGTGTAGGCGGGACGGGGCTTCTGCTGGTAGTACTGGGGCTGCTGCTGGTAGTACTGGGGCTGCTCAGTGTACTGGTGGGTGTCGGGGGCCAGTTCAGCCTCCCTGGCCAGCTTCTGGTACTCCTGCTGGAAAACCCTCTTGGCCTCAGCCACCTCGTAGGTGTCCTGGACGGGCTGTGGGGCCTGGCCGGGGGTGTAGGCGGGACGGGGCTGCTGCTGGTAGTACTGGGGCTGCGCAGTGTACTGGTGGGTGTCGGGGGCCAGTTCAGCCTCCCTGGCCAGCTTCTGGTACTCCTGCTGGAAGGCCCTCTTGGCCTCAGCCACCTCGTAGGTGTCCTGGACGGGCTGTGGGGCCTGGCCGAGGGTGTAGGCGGGACGGGGCTGCTGCTGGTAGTACTGGGGCTGCTGCTGGTAGTACTGGGGCTGCTTAGTGTACTGGTGGGTGTCGGGGGCCAGTTCAGCCTCCCTGGCCAGCTTCTGGTACTCCTGCTGGAAAACCCTCTTGGCCTCAGCCACCTCGTAGGTGTCCTGGACGGGCTGTGGGGCCTGGCCGGGGGTGTAGGCGGGACGGGGCTGCTGCTGGTAGTACTGGGGCTGCGCAGTGTACTGGTGGGTGTCGGGGGCCAGTTCAGCCTCCCTGGCCAGCTTCTGGTACTCCTGCTGGAAGGCCCTCTTGGCCTCAGCCACCTCGTAGGTGTCCTGGACGGGCTGTGGGGCCTGGCCGAGGGTGTAGGCGGGACGGGGCTGCTGCTGGTAGTACTGGGGCTGCTGCTGGTAGTACTGGGGCTGCGCAGTGTACTGGTGGGTGTCGGGGGCCAGTTCAGCCTCCCTGGCCAGCTTCTGGTACTCCTGCTGGAAGGCCCTCTTGGCCTCAGCCACCTCGTAGGTGTCCTGGACGGGCTGTGGTGCCGCACTGACGGCCGCCCCGGCCTGGTAGGACGACACGGCGGGCGGCGGATGGTCGGCGGCGGCTCCCAGAACAGCCGCCGTCAGCAGGAGCTGCCGAGCGACGGGTGGCGTCAGCGATACCGGTGGCGCGGAGGTAGTCAGACATCGGGAAACATGTCAAAATGACAGGAATGAATGAATGAGCAATAAACATGGATGCTCTCAGTCATTGAACAGAAGTTTCATTTTGAAGCTACGATACGGGATGAAAATAATGGGTATATAAGGTCGTTTAGTGGCTACTTTGAAGACAACTTACCACAGTCCGCATCATGATGTAGTGTAGGAGTGCAGACTGAAGCAGTGCCGCCGTGGATTGAACAAGTGGTGTCCATCTGATGACTCGGTGCACCTTTATACCCGGGCAGAGGACACGCCCGATTGGTATGTGTCTTTTCCTGCAGAGCTCTGCAAACCGTTTTCAATATAAAACGGGCTGCTCTAAATGTAGGTACCGGTTGTTGAGACATTTGTCAATTGATAGGCAATGGGCATTGTTCAATGGTCATGCATTTGAAGTGGAAAATTGTGTGAAATAAACGTTGATTCAGTCAAGTCAGTTGAAGGTCGCGCCACCCTGTGCAGTGTGCACTCAACAGATGACGACATATCTACCAATGAAGGAACATCAATTTAGTAATCAACAACGAGTTCACTGTAGTGCGATTAATTTTGTACAAACTAAGCAATGGAATTCTAGCTCTTAGCTGATTGCTGCTAAGTGCTAACGAACGAAATGTTTGAGCTGGTTAACTACCTACGGAGCTGGAACTGCGCTAATTGTGCATAGTATGAAATAGGTGCGATAATAGGTACACCCCCTGTCCTTTTCCGTTGGTATCTCGTGAACGACTGCAGATATCGCCACTTCAACTTCAGGAACCCTCCAGGCACCAATTTTACACATTGCGACCAAACAACTTCCAGAGGCTATGATAGGTTGACCACAAATGACGTTAGAATGACGGCATGCTCTGACATTTTCCACCGAAAAAAGGTTTTGCGGGAAGAGCTGTCAGGAGCAGGACTACAGGTTTGAAGATACATAAAAAAATCAAGATATAAAACGTGTAGAATTTACAGGGCTATAAACCGCTATCTCCAATTTTTGAAATTGTTGGACTTAGACCCCTAAAAATCAAAAAAGTTTTTTTTTTTTACAATAGCCTAAAAATCCCAAATTTTTGAATTTCGAAAACAATGAACAAATATGATAGTGCCTACCATCTTATATCCACATACGAAATTTGAGATCGATGCCTCTTTTTTGGCCACGTTATAGCGAAATACTGTTCAAAATTAATGACGTCAAATATTCAAACTCATTTTTTAGCAATTCCAGACCACGTAGCGCAAAACAAAGACCACCATTAGACCCCCCGTGACGAGCTGCATCGATTCGATACCCATTTTATGCAAAATACCATTTATTAGAATGATGAAGAAAAACCTGTTGCTCATTTCTATCAGAAAATATCGCAATTCTATTGGTTTATTTTTTCTATTTCTGATAGAAATGAGCAACAGGTTATTCTTCATCATTCTAATAATCTTATTAACAATGCTCAGCACAACGTTCAAATACAAGAAAATACCATTTTTGAACTTTGAACTAATTTGACCTGACCGTGACCTAACTCTCACCAGAACATAACCTAAACTGGCTCCAAAGGCTGCCTGACCCACATAATCGCATTTGTCATGTAAAATGGACTATGAAACATGCATCACAAGACACTTTCATATTTTGACCCTCAGTGACGTGACCTCTGTGACCTGACCTGGTATCAGTGACCTCAAATAGCAAAATATTTGTGTTTGACGGACAACTCTCCATCGATGATTTTCTATAGCGTGCCTTTTGCTCGATTTTACCACACATTTCTTGAAATGACTGCAAACGGCGAAAATGCGACCTTTAACCTGGCCTGTGACGTCATCGGTAAAACCGAGGTGAATGAAATTGGGTCACAAGGTAGTTTCCCGGCGGATCTATCGAACGCCGTTTGAATTTTGAAAATTGGCCGGTAACTTTTCGAGTTCTTAGGGGGGCGAACTACGGGTGGTAGGGTCCGCCGATAGCCCTACGAAGCGCAGGACTTCAATCAGCAGAGATAGCAACTAGCCTTTGAGAGCTTTTCCGCAATTCGTCTTCTCAGCAGTCGCCATGCGGGATGGGAGGGACTACAGAGTCCTATTGACATCTTCTCCACTCACGGTCGAACGGGCCTGGCGACAATCATGCTTTATGAGTCTGCGCGTTCCAATTCATAAGGATAGAACGTTCCGAATCAACAAGACTGGCACGTTCCCATTGAATATTCCTGTTTTCCCCGCCGGCAGCAGTCCAAACAGGCTACAAAGGCCTGAGACTACTCCAGTCCCCGACGCGTTCATGACCGTTCAGTAGTTACTGAAACTCCCGATAGATGGCAGCACGGGTGAGCGCCCGGGAGTTAGACTGTACCGCAATGCCGTAGACATCCGAGTAATGCACGGGTCGCGCGCCGCGCGGTTCTTTTATATTTTCAGGCCGCACATAGGGAGCGTGCCGCCAAGTTTACGGTAAATCATGCTACTAGAGATTCGTGGGCTGGTGTGCTACGGAATTTCCCTGTGTATGTGCGCTGAGGGGTTAGGTACGGGCTTAACTGCAAAACCGGATAAACGGAACCGGATTCCATCACTGCAGTCCGTTGTTCCACTGGGACTCGACGCGAGACCCTAACATGACCTGTGCTGTGCGGGCCACCATTCTAGATGGTCTCCAGTGATGCAGCGAATCTAACTGCAACCCACTCTTGAGGTATGGAAGCGACACCCTGCACTGGCACACGTGGCAAGGTGAGACACCCCCACTGACCTATCATACATATAGTTACTGGCCAGCCCTCTAGTCGGTCTCCAGCGGCTAACTCAATTTGAGCGTAATCGGTCCAGCCGTTCTTAGTTGGAAGCAATCCCTGACCTGAAAGCGAGCACGTGCAGTAGCCCCCCCCCCTCCACCCCCCACACATAAACATGCATCGCCAGAGTGGATGCCCACTGCCCAGTGCCCACGTATACGCATGGGGTATAGGTTTTAGGGCGCCTCAGCGACAAACGCTCTTTGGTCCACCTATACGTCAAGTTTCAGTGCAATCAGCCCAGTACTTTGGGAGTTATTGTTGGTGGAACAAATTGTTATATGCGACCTCTGAACCGAGGCCAGTGCCGCTACGACGACCAAAAAGTAAAAAGTATACCTACGTAAGAAAATATTTATATTAATCATGATCGAATCATGTGGACGGTTATCTGCTGTCGCATACCGGAAAGGACGAAAAGCGGCAAACTGTTAAAAATCAAAGCAGATGATTCCAATCACATATGTAGGTATATAAGCGAATTCAGCTGGAAACAACGGGTTGTGAGGTTCGTAGTCCGTGGTCTGGGGATGGTCAGGCTAAATATCATGAGCGCCGGGCGTAGAGCGACGAGACGGTGCTTTTGTTGTTTTTACGCCTTTTTTTAATCTCATTCTCTTGTTCATGCTATGTATGTTGCATCTCAAGAACCTTTTATCTTTACAACATTCTAATTTATATCATTGCGCTTGTATGTTTTTGTTAGGAATGATAAAATGTAGGTGAATGTATGACATAATGTCAATCTCTAGTGTCTATGTCTCTTGTCTACCGATTATGAACCAGTCTATCGGTTGCCGAGATAAAAGGCTACGTAAGCTGTAAAAGAGTTGAAAAGGGGCAATCCAGTGCTTAGACATGTATTTGTTTCCCGAGCAGGCAACAGAGGCAGATCACTTAATGAGCATCAGTTCCCTTCTACTAAACGACAAACATTCAGTTGTACGAGGAAGACTGAGCCAGAGCAGCGCGCCGGTCAAACTCCATCTGGAAGACCCTCTTGGCCTGAGCCACCTCGTAGGTGTCCTGGACGGGCTGTGGGGCCTGGCCGAGGGTGTAGGCGGGACGGGGCTGCTGCTGGTAGTACTGGGGCTGCGCAGTGTACTGGTGGGTGTCGGGGGCCAGTTCAGCCTCCCTGGCCAGCTTCTGGTACTCCTGCTGGAAGGCCCTCTTGGCCTCAGCCACCTCGTAGGTGTCCTGGACGGGCTGTGGGGCCTGGCCGAGGGTGTAGGCGGGACGGGGCTGCTGCTGGTAGTACTGGGGCTGCTGCTGGTAGTACTGGGGCTGCGCAATGTACTGGTGGGTGTCGGGGGCCAGTTCAGCCTCCCTGGCCAGCTTCTGGTACTCCTGCTGGAAGGCCCTCTTGGCCTCAGCCACCTCGTAGGTGTCCTGGACGGGCTGTGGGGCCTGGCCGAGGGTGTAGGCGGGACGGGGCTGCTGCTGGTAGTACTGGGGCTGCTGCTGGTGGTACTGGGGCTGCGCAGTGTACTGGTGGGTGTCGGGGGCCAGTTCAGCCTCCCTGGCCAGCTTCTGGTACTCCTGATGGAAGGCCCTCTTGGCCTCAGCCACCTCGTAGGTGTCCTGGACCGGCTGTGGGGCCTGGCCGAGGGTGTAGGCGGGACGGGGCTGCTGCTGGTAGTACTGGGGCTGCTGCTGGTAGAACTGGGGCTGCGCAGTGTACTGGTGGGTGTCGGGGGCCAGTTCAGCCTCCCTGGCCAGCTTCTGGTACTCCTGCTGGAAGGCCCTCTTGGCCTCAGCCACCTCGTAGGTGTCCTGGACGGGCTGTGGTGCCGCACTGACGGCCGCCCCGGCCTGGTAGGACGACACGGCGGGCGGCGGATGGTCGGCGGCGGCTCCCAGAACAGCCGCCGTCAGCAGGAGCTGCCGAGCGACGGGTGGCGTCAGCGATACCGGTGGCGCGGAGGTAGTTAGACATCGGGAGACATGTCAAAATGACATGAATGAACGAATGGACAATTGATGGTGATGTTCCTTTTTTACAGAAACTGCAAAAGACAGCATAATAAAATAATGAGGATGTAAGGCTGTTTGGTGGTTACATTGTAGACAACTTACCACAGTCCGCATCATGATGTAGTGTAGGAGTGCAGACTGAAGCAGTGCCGCCGTGGATTGAACAAGTGGTGTCCATCTGATGACTCGGTGCACCTTTATACCCGGGCAGAGGACACGCCCGATTGGTATGTGTCTTTTCCTGCAGAGCTCTGCAAACCGTTTTCAATATAAAATGGGCTGCTCTGGATGTACCGGTTGTTGAGACATTCGTGAAATAATGTCATACAGTGCCCATGCATTTATAATAGAATGGTAGAAATTATTTGTAGGTACAACAAACGGTGATAAGATCCGAGAACTAACAGCTCCAAAAAGTAAAAAAAAACAACAACAACACAGATGAGCCTTAAGATGCAGATGCGTAAGTCCACCTACCTACATATATGTAAGCACTAACAGACAACACTACCGACTTGCAGTGGGACTACGTTGTGGAACAACGCTTATGGGGAGTGAATGAAATGGAGGCATCGGTTACCTCAACCGAAAAAACAACAAACACAGTCTTGGATAGAAAACAAGTTGGAAAACCTTTAAGTCAGAAAACTTTCAAAGTGTTTTCAGGCTCAAAAGGTGAATTCCAGCCTTTTCCCTCCGAAGCGTTTGTCATTGTTTACCGATTGAGGTGACCCTGCTGTAACCGGCTACCCGTGAGGTTGAAACAATGTGCAGACCTTCCAGTTGTTTGTCGATACTTCATTCGATACTACATTCGTCGTCAAAAGAAATGATACCAAGACACTTGGTAGCAGACACCTGCAAATTCGTTTAAAAGGTTTACTATTCTATATCCAACATTCCGATATATTCCTGTACATATAAAGACCGAACCCCTATCCGTCGAAAAGCAGCGCGCCGAGAGGCTGTAAACTCGACGGAAAATCCGGGACCGTGCGGACCGGAGCGTGAAACAGAACGGACGGCTGACCGGCTGTGGAGGGAGGGGAGACAAACAGTCACACGGTGGGGGGGGGGGGGAGTGGGCAGTACAGACGGCCCGGCGGCGGAGCTTGTTCGGACGGACCTCCGTGTTTTTTCGCGAATAACTCTGGCAAAAAGCGGCCGATCGCGAGGAAAATTTCATGATCCTGAGTCAAATGACCTCCTACAGCTGTGACCTGTTTCTCGAGACGGCCGGCACGCGATTCGGCGTATGTCACCGTACATTATCCTAGCGTTTCCAGTCTTTTATGGTTGTAATAAAAAACATTGAAATTGATGTCGGTCCCATACGTCATGGTACCTATGTGTCAAGGTCACATAAAGGTCAGGTCAAAGTAATTGACAAATGATGTACTTACATTGAACAACTTTAAAAAAGCATATAAGACACTGGACTGGACATGGGAAGAGAGAAAAATGTAAGAAAATCAACAAGAAAAAGACGACAGAGAAGCTCAGATAGAGAACAGCTCTATATCAGAAATGGCCCAGATCGCTCGATTACGATTCCCGCCCCACGCCAATCGATATTCATTCGCACATAATTCATTCTACATTATGTAGAGCTTTCGTGATGCCTCTGCAGCGAGGTAAAAGTTCAGGATAAAAAATCGAGATCTAATGCGTCGAGCAGCAGACGATCGACCTACAAGACCAGCAGCTTCACAGTGGGTGACAGGTGCAATGTCATTATCTAAAAACAAAAACCGTCTATAATTGACGTGCCATAGATACCTCAGAACAATTAGCTTTGTTCATCGAAAATGTCGATAATGTCTGACCGCGGGAGCAGCGCTCACGTAATTATTTCTCAATCACCAATGAGCCGGCTAAGTAGGCGATTCAAAGCAGAGCAACGGTGCTGCTGGGACAATGGCGGAGTTGGGAATGATAGCGGGCGGGCCACTAGTGCTGCCGCGGCCCGGGTATAAATGTGCACCGAGCCATCAGATGGACACCACTTGTTCAATCCACGGCGGCACTGCTTCACTCTGCACTCCTACACTCCACCATGATGCGGACTGTGGTAAGTTGTCTACAATGTAACCACCAAGCAGCCTTATGTGCTTATTATTTTATCCTCCTGTCTTATGCAGTTTCTGTAAAAAAGAACATAACGATCAATTGTCCATTCGTTCATTCATGTCATTTTACCATGTCTCCCGATGTCTTACTACCTCCACGCCACTCGTATCGCTGACGCCACCCGTCGCTCGGCAGCTCCTGCTGACGGTGGCTGTTCTGGGAGCCGCCGCCGACCATCCGCCGCCCGCCGTGTCGTCCTACCAGGCCGGGGCGGCCGTCAGTGCGGCACCACAGCCCGTCCAGGACACCTACGAGGTGGCTGAGGCCAAGAGGGCCTTCCAGCAGGAGTACCAGAAGCTGGCCAGGGAGGCTGAACTGGCCCCCGACACCCACCAATACACTGCGCAGCCCCAGTACTACCAGCAGCAGCCCCAGTACTACCAGCAGCAGCCCCGTCCCGCCTACACCCTCGGCCAGGCCCCACAGCCCGTCCAGGACACCTACGAGGTGGCTGAGGCCAAGAGGGCCTTCCAGCAGGAGTACCAGAAGCTGGCCAGGGAGGCTGAACTGGCCCCCGACACCCACCAGTACACTGCGCAGCCCCAGTACTACCAGCAGCAGCCCCGTCCCGCCTACACCCTCGGCCAGGCCCCACAGCCCGTCCAGGACACCTACGAGGTGGCTGAGGCCAAGAGGGCCTTCCAGCAGGAGTACCAGAAACTGGCCAGGGAGGCTGAACTGGCCCCCGACACCCACCAGTACACTGCGCAGCCCCAGTACTACCAGCAGCAGCCTCAGTACTACCAGCAGCAGCCCCGTCCCGCCTACACCCTCGGCAAGGCCCCACAGCCCGTCCAGGACACCTACGAGGTGGCTGAGGCCAAGAGGGCCTTTCAGATGGAGTTCGACCGGCGCGCTGCTCTGGCTCAGTCTTCCTCGTACAACTGATTGCCTGCTGTTTAGTTCAAAAGGGAGACGGACGTCATGAAATAGATCGCCTCTGTCATCTGATAAGGAAATAAATACAGCACTTGAAGCAATATTGATTGTTTGAATGAATATAGGTTATTGACAATAATGTATATATCACTATAACATATAGGTGTGAAATGAAATGCAAATGTAACACTAGCTCATTATCAGCTGCATTCATGCTACAGACGTACCTGCTATCAGTGGACGACACAGCTGAACAACTGCATGCATTTTGATCCTTGAAGGCTGTAGACCAAAGCAGAGCTCAAATCGGGCAATGGTCCACCGAAAGCGGTACTGACGAAAGAATAAATGAATAAACATCAATTGTCCTGCTTTATCCGATTCATGCGCTATGGCGATCTGTGCCGAATATTAACCCGCACCATGCTGGGCTATTCAGCCATACGCGCCCTGCTGGGGAGAAGGGGGGGGGGCAGATTCTGCCCCCTGTCTAACGTCCGAACCGATGGTCGTAGAAAGACGGGGAAAATGGCAATCGAAAGCTCTCAACAAGGCGGATCTAAAGAGCCCAATTTTTTTTGCTGAAGTAGGTCAGAGGTCAGGTCAAGGTCAGGTCAAGGGAACAAAATGCATGTTTCTACAGTATCGGCCTTGCACCGTAGTTGCCGAAGAACGGACTGAGATTGATTGCCCAAAACGTGTTCTTAGGCTACCAAGACAATATTCGTTGCACACAATATCATTCAAAGTTCAAGGTCAGGTAAGGTCAGGTCAGGTTACCAAAAACAAAATATAGAAAAGGGCATGTGCAACACATGTTTTATGGGTCATTTTATTCATAGAATTCAATAGGCACACTCAATAAGTGATATGGACCACCTCTGGATGAATTTTAGGTCGAGGTCAGGTCAAGGTCAGGTCAAGTGAGGTCAAATTTTGAAGTTGGTTGTTAAGGCCTAAAAAGGTGTCTATCTGATGCAGTTGTTCACGGCGAATCGAATGGTGCTATTTTTGCTTCCGTACGAGGTCTAGAGCTTCAAAAAAAAAAAATCATTTTAAAAAAAAAATTGTGTTTCGTGACGTCATAAAATTTTGAATAATTCCCATATTTTTGAACCGATTCTTCTAAAAATTGGAATGTAGGTGCATATAGACCACTTCTCTGACAAATATTTAGTTTTTTTCGATACAATCAAAATTTTGGATTTTATAATTATTTTACCAAAAAATCAGTTTTTTTTTAAAGATTTGGGCCAAAATCCAAAATTTTCCAAAAACCGAGATTGCCATTTGATAGACAATGTAGTATCACGTATAACCTTTTTTGTTAGGTACGTCTTGATTCTTCTAAAAAATGAAGATGTTAGCGGCGTTTGAAATTTTGCCGTTTTTGAGGCGAAAATGACGAACATGACGTCACTAAAACGTCATATTTTCTGATACATTTTCCGACGGATTTCGCTAACATTTTCAGGGAACGTATCAAATTGATGTATGATAAGATACTGAAAGTTTGACGTTGCTGGCGTAACGCGTTTAGAAGTTATTGGCGAAAAACGGGAGGGGCAGATTCTGCCCCCCCCCCCCAGCGGGGCGCGGGTTAAACCTCGCCCGCACATGGGGGGGGGGGGGGGTTGCCACCCCTCCCCCCAGGCAGTCTTTCTGCTCTGCACTCAACATTTTTAGAGCTAGAAAGCTGATTTTTCGTATAGCTGCTTCTCTATCCTTTCTTGATGTCCACTGAAAATTTCAAGCTTCTGTGATTTTTGGTTTCGGAGATATGACCTTGTTTTTCAGGTCATGTCATGACCCAAATGGCCAATTCTCAACATCTTGCGTTTTCCATGGGCCTTGTGAGCTTTTGACACCTTGATTTCGGCCTTTTTTGCCAGTCTTACCTCCCACCTATCATGGAACATTTTGTTCGACGATGTACAGGTGTCAAGGTCAGGGTCAAGGTCAACCTAGGTCATCTAAGATAATTGCGTTTTAGGCAAGCTGAATTTACTTTTTGTGAAGTTTTTTGACTGCATTTTTGGTAAAAGCATCTCAGATCATGATTTCATGTAATATGGACACAAAAACAATCGGTGCACACATCAGTATACACACAGACACACACAGACATACAAACACATATAATTGACCTTGACCTAAATTGACCTGAAATGACCTCAGCAGCAAAAATCTGGTCGGGTAGTGTGACAAAGAGGTTCTAGCTGGCTTGGCACCAGAAAACAGCATCGTCATCGGTATATGCTAGGCAGCGCACTTGATATCCAACGGTGACCAAAAACAGCAACATTTTTTAGTTTGACCTGACCTGGAAGGTCAATGACTGACCTGAGAAGGAAAAACTGGGTATCATTGGATCCGTCTCTTCCCAAAGAATCTTTTTGGTTTTTACCGCTAAGCTCTATCTCCAACAGGAACGAAATGGCGCGGGGGTCCACCCCCCATGTGCGTTCTAGGATGGGAAAATGGCATGTGCGGGCGAGGGTTAACCCTCGCCGGCCGAGGGGAGGGGAACCGTCAATAGGTGTTTTTTTTTTCGCGATAGCTCGGAACACGCCAATGAAAGGAAGCTGAAACTTATCATAGCTCACTTTTGATTCGAGCCGAATCTTGCGACACCAAGTACCAACCGCATTTTCCGGTCAGGTCAGGTCACTGACCTATGACATCACAGATGCACCTCTGAACGGTCCTCAGGGGAATAGCTTCAAGGGAATAGTTCACTTTCCCGAAATGAGTTTTTTGCAATGGATTTATGATGTTTTATGCTCAAAATGATCAGCAAAGAAAATAAAACCTTCTTTATAGAATAGATTATTTTCTATATTTTAATATAGGAAGAACTATACTCTATATAAAATATTGTTTGACGCGGAAGCATTATTACGCGTTGACCAATCATATTGCGTAGCATAAACCCATTGGCTGTAAGCAGCATGCTGATTGGCTGACGATGACGTGGCTGCATTCCTCAGCATGGTAGGCATTCCTCTGCAAGGCACTCTTTTCGGAACGAGAAATGGAATATCTTCGTCTAAGGTGATCGTTGGGTGATCATAAAAGCTTCTAATTTGTGCTAGTCTCAGCTCAGCTACAAAACTGCTATTCCAGTTCAAAACTCTATGTTAAAAGTGAACTGTTTCCTTTAACCCGCGCCCCACTAGGGGGAGGGGCCAGGGGGGCAATCCACAGCCCCCTCTCAGTTTTCTGCAATTACTTCTAAGCCACTAAAAATATCGGTGCGAAACTTTCAGCATCTTCGGCTGCATCAATTTGACACCTTGTGTCAAAATATGAACTTCGTAGCTACCACAGGTCGACCGGGAATGATGTCAGAGTGACGTCATGTTCGGCCGATTTCGAAGCAAAACATTGAACTACGGCAATTGCTCTCAAGAGCTTAATTTTTAAGCTAGATCCAACTTCTTTGCATGAGAGGACTAAGAACACAATGTGCTATCAAACTGCTATCTCGGACTTTCAAAATTTTGCAAATTTTGAAAAATATATAGGTATAGGTAATAAATTTCAAAATTTATATTTTTATATTTTCCCAAAGGTTTTTGACCATCGGAAATACTGGAGCGTATGTGATAGAACACATGCCCATGCTATACTTTAGCAAGTTTTAGCCGGATATCTTCAAAAATAGCTAGGTTCTACGCATTATAGCAAAAAATTAACAATAACAAATTTTTCAAACCAATTTTTATGTACGTATTTGACATCGTTCACCAATATAAATAGTACCATCGTGTTCCTGATCTCAAACTGCATCCGATAGATACTTTCTTTTTGTTGAAAAATTTCAACTTAATTTTTACTTTGACCTGACCTGTGACGTCTTCGGTAACCTCGAGGTCAATGAAATTAGGTTCCGCTCGACAGTTTTCCGGGGCTATGAGACGCCGTTTGAATTTTGACGATCGGAATAGTAGTTTTGGAGTTAGGAGGGGGGGGGGTATGAAGAGCCCCCCCAGTAGGGCCCGTTATACGCAGACCCCAGTGGGGCGCGGGTTAAGATCTCAGTTACTTTAAGTAATTACTTCATACTCCACAATCTACACGCAATGTCCAACACTTTTATTGTAGGTATTGTGGTCTTTGCGCGGCGACGCGACTGACGTCACGCAAGCCATTGGATGCCATCGAATTTTCCATGAATCGATCCCGATTGAATTGAGTTAGCGACTTTAAAAAGGCACCAATAGTTAGTCTCAAAGCGAGCCTCCAATCGAATGATACACATTAGCTCCCTTGACAAGCACATTGGTCTGACATGTTTGACCGTTGACGTGAACGTCACTTAAAGGTCAGCACAAAGTTGACATTTTCCAATTCAAATTTATCCTTACTTGGCCAGGCATGGAAAATGCGACGGTGCCCTAGATGTTTTTCTATACATATACATATTTCTTTAAAAGTTATTTACCATCAAATAAATCCGACTCTTGGTTCTTTGCCCTGAACTCAAGAGGTCATCGGTTGACTTGATATCATAAAATCGGGGAGCAGTCGCTCCGCCCCAAGCCACCAGCACAACTGCACCTACCGCCTACACCCCTGACCAAGGCACACACGCTTATTTTCTCTGCGAAGCTCTGCCTAAATCCCGGGCGAAACGGCATGGGTGGTGACCGATATAGTGGGCGGTACACGACTCCACTCAGCCTATCTAGACATCGATAAGTCTGGTGAAGGCAGCGAACGGCCATCCTGTACACATATGTGCAGAACTTGAAAAATCAATCACTATGCCATCAATGGTGCCGCTACAAATCATCTCAGCCTTGACCTTCTAACTGAATGAACAGCTGTTACTTCAAAGCAGCTGATCTTCCATTTCGAAGGCATGATCATTGAACAATGCCCATTGCCCATCAATTGACAAATGTCTCGACAACCGGTACTTTTGGAGCAGCCAATTTTATATTGATAATGGTTTGCAGAGCTCTGCAGGAAAAGACACATACCAATCGGGCGTGTCCTCTGTCCGGGTATAAAGGTGCACCGAGTCATCAGATGGACACCACTTGTTCAATCCACGGCGGCACTGCTTCAGTCTGCACTCCTACACTACATCATGATGCGGACTGTGGTAAGTTGTCTTCAAAGTAGCCACTACTAAACGACCTTTTACGGCCATTATTTTTTCCGTATCGTAGGTTCAAAATGAAGCTTCTGTTCAATGACTGAGAGCATCCATGTTTATTGCTCATTCATTCATTCCTGTCATTTTGACATGTCTCCCGATGTCTAACTACCTCCGCGCCACCGGTATCGCTGACGCCACCCGTCGCTCGGCAGCTCCTGCTGACGGCGGCTGTTCTGGGAGCCGCCGCCGACCATCCGCCGCCCGCCGTGTCGTCCTACCAGGCCGGGGCGGCCGTCAGTGCGGCACCACAGCCCGTCCAGGACACCTACGAGGTGGCTGAGGCCAAGAGGGCCTTCCAGCAGGAGTACCAGAAGCTGGCCAGGGAGGCTGAACTGGCCCCCGACACCCACCAGTACACTGCGCAGCCCCAGTACTACCAGCAGCAGCCCCAGTACTACCAGCAGCAGCCCCGTCCCGCCTACACCCTCGGCCAGGCACCACAGCCCGTCCAGGACACCTACGAGGTGGCTGAGGCCAAGAGGGCCTTCCAGCAGGAGTACCAGAAGCTGGCCAGGGAGGCTGAACTGGCCCCCGACACCTACCAGTACACTGCGCAGCCCCAGTACTACCAGCAGCAGCCCCAGTACTACCAGCAGCATCCCCGTCCCGCCTACACCCTCGGCCAGGCCCCACAGCCGGTCCAGGACACCTACGAGGTGGCTCAGGCCAAGAGGGTCTTCCAGATGGAGTTCGACCGGCGCGCTGCCCTGGCCCAGTCTTCCTCCTACAACTGAATGCCTGCTGTTTTAGTTCAAATGGGAGACGGATGTCATGACAAAGACAACCTGTTTTGCCTGCCGAGGAAATAAATACAGGTCTTGAAGCACTGCTGTTGTTTGAATCAGGACCGGTTATTGGACCTATAACCATGACACATATGAAATGATATACCTCCACAAAGGCCCGCAGCCGCTCGTAGTTAGCTTCATTTTAGGCTGGCGGAATAAGTGCATGTGCTTTTAGCTCTGATCACTGCAGACCAGCCCACATAACTCAGCTTGGATAAAGGTATCGCCAAAAGTATTACTTACGAATGGACCAAGGAAGAAACACCAGTTGCCGTTTTGCTTTATTTAGTTTAGTTCACGAGCCACGGTTGAATGTGTCGGATACTAAATATCACCGTAAGGCAAATCGCAAAGAAAGACTTTTGAGTTTTGACTGCCTCTAGCGAATCTTGTGAAGTGATTTTCTTTTCTTTTTTACTATAGCGGAATAGCCAAAAATACCTCCCGTAGACATAATGATCATGTTTCTTAGCGTTCTGAATTTCCTGCGAGTTGAAAAGTATCTACTATTCCGCTCCGCCCAATGTTAACTAATGTTACTTGGCATGTGCTTTTCACTATTGAGCACCAGCCTTCTGTAAATAAGTGCAGTGAGGCTAGTCTCCAATTATCCGATTCCCCAGGTTCCGGTAAAAGGTTTGTCCTCTACGGTTTGTGTGTTTAAATATACATTTGACGTGTTATTGTTATCATTTATCCTAACTGTCTTGGATATTCTACATTTGTCCTCTACCTATGACAACACTTCCCGGTTCCTAATCATTTCTACCTCCAAGGGATAACGGTTCTGGCTGCACCCCTGCATTGCACGGCCCTTGGCCGCGGGATATGAGGTGGCGAACGGACCTCAGGCCACGGATCACCGAGCTACGGCTAGTTTTACACAGATTGTCCACCCGAACGGCCGCGTCGAAAAATGAAGGTCTGAAATTTCTATCTTGGGGAGCTGAACCAGACAGTCGGCATGCCCCAGGTCGAAATGACATAGCACGCCATTGCTGATCAGTTGGGACATCTGCCTGCACAGTTCGGCGTTGGTGGGACAAGCATACGGCTGCTGGCAGCGCTGCCGATCGTCCCAGTTTGGGCGTTCGTTCACCATTTCGACCGTGAAACAAATCGCATTGGAAAAGACGGCTGGGAAGAGTGACCAGTTGGCGACAAAACTGGCTAAGCGGCTCACGCGCAAGGGCTATTCCATCTTCGGATAGGACCGTGAAACGCTATTGGAAGAGCTCTCTGAGGCTCATTACCTACAAGAGCCTCCAGCGGCTCACTTCCAAGTCAACGCATGGTCGATAGAAGGTCGACATGCATTTTCATTCAGGACGGTGCGCCGGCTCATTGCCCTGCCAAGGCCCAGCGGTGGTGCGAATAAAACATGCCGGACTTCTGAAGGAATGCTACACAAGCTGGCTGCCAGCATGTCAAATTGTGTTCGTGCGTACCTCCCTGTTTGTGGGAAATGTACTGGACGCCAAAAGGAATCGCTGCCTCTTATAAAGCCACTAACCGAACACATCTCTTCAGAGGACAAAAATTATGCCGGACCCTGTACATTATATGTCCGTGAAGTTGGCGACGTCGCCAGCGACTTCTCCAGCGACGAGCACCGATTTTAGCCAAAACCTCGTCCAAGGTCAATTGGACCATGAGGATCACGAAAATCGAACCCATTCACCCCTAAACCTTGACCTTCAAGGTCAAATTCAAGGTCAAAGGACGGGGAACTGAAAAAGTGCCACTAAATATTGTCCGATTTTCAAAATTTTGGCCCCAAAATGTAGCACGTGCAAAGTTCTAGCCGCACATCGAAAACCATTTTCATCAAGGTCAAACTTCAAGGTCAAATTCAAGGTCAAAGGACGGGGGGAACTGAAAAAGTACCACTAAATATTGTCCGATCTTCAAAATTTTAGCACAAAAATGTAGCGCGTGCAAAGTTCTAGCCGCACATCGAAAACCATTTTCATCAAGGTCAAACTTCAAGGTCAAATTCAAGGTCAAAGGACGGGGAACTTTAAAAATGCTACGTCACCAGCGACTTTTCCAGCGACGAGCACCGATTTTAGCCAAAACCTCGTCCAAGGTCAATTGGACCATGAGGATCACGAAAATCGAACCATTCACCCCTAAACCTTGACCTTCAAGGTCAAATTCAAGGTCAAAGAACGGTAAACTGAAAAAGTGCCACTAAATATTGTCCGATCTTCAAAATTTTGGCACCAAAATGTAGCGCGTGCAAAGTTCTAGCCGCACATGTACATTATAGCTAATGACCCCTCAGGACCTATACCTAGGGAAAAGTGGGGGCAGGTCGACCACCCTACAAGGTCGACCTTGTAGGGTGGTCGGGTAGTAGGGTGGTAACCACCCTACAAGGATAACCTTCTTACGATGCCGGCGCTGGATCGTTAAAGTTGGAAAGATCCTTTTCATACCAAAGTAATCCTTATTAAATTGCCTGCTATTTCAACTGTGTTTCATTTCCTAAGGCGTTCACATATGGGAGATATTGGCAAAACTTTAAACCTATGCATTTTTTGCCCCATAGGTACCCCGGGGCATAGCGGCTGCCGGCGGCTTCTTAAATGGACTATCCCACCTTTACATTAGGTTTGAGTTGAGATAGCCAAGTTTGCGGCGAGGCTCAGAAACCACTATCTATCTTGGTCGCAACCCCCACAGCCTCGTGGTGTTGAAGAAATTCGTTCCCTTCATTTGAAAATGTTTCCTGTACAAGTCCCAATCTCTTAACCATTAACGGCAATCTGATGACGTCATTTGCCTTTTGAACGCCTGTCACGCAATCAAGTGAAGTATCACTTGATTTACGAATAAGCCAATCAGAGACACTGTTGCTTTTGTCTGAGCCGCGCCATATTTGAGAGCAAATATATTTGCTGCCAAATTTCCCTCCACATTGACAGGAAGTAAATCCTTCATTACGTCACAGATCCGATCTAAATGACGTCACAATGAAATATAAAAGTCGCAATATCTCAAAAAGTACAAGATGAAAACGCGTAAAAACTTGCAGAATTCGTCACCATATGAGTAATATGAGTAATATATGAGTACATGAGTAACATTTCCGAATCCTAAACGGTACTTTTTAGAAGGTGGGATAGTCCCTTTAAAGTGACCCTCCCACCTTCAAAAAAGTTTATGAATTGGCATGAAAGTGATGTCGCTCGGTTCAGAAAGAGCGAAAACGAATATCTACCAAATTTCACCGAAAAATATTCACCGGTTTTCAAGATATTAGACTTTTATTTTTGTTTACTTTTTGGGATCTCCGCTGTTCCTAGCGACTTTATTTGGAAGCAATAGTTTGGCAGCTGAAAGTGCGGCACCTGTTGCGCGCAAAGCAGCATATACCACCGCGTGCTACAAAACGTTTTAGTCAAACATTTAAAAATCGTTAGATATCTGCGCTGACGTCACACATTCAGAGGGGTATTCCTATGCATTAGCCCCTCTGAATCAAAATGCTGCAATTTTGAAATTCAATATTTCCGATTTAAGACACTTCTCGATGTTGTGAGTGCCGAAACCGGTAATTGTGAGCCAGGGACCCCATTTTGGCTATCTCAACTCAAATCTAATGTTAAGGTGGGAGGGTCCCTTTAAGTCTCGATATGAGAAACAGAATAGTTGCCTCATGTAGATACCTTCGACTAGAGTAACCGAAGGTTTGTTATCAATAGTTAAAACACTTTTCTTTAGAATTGTATTTTTCTATTGAAAAACATATTTGAGAAATTTGAGACAAGGTTTGAACGATGAGGAATGTTTAACCCGCGCCCCGCTAGGGGGGGGCAGAATCTGCCCCTCCCCCTCCCGTTTTTTCGCCAATAACTTCTAAACGCGTTACGCCAGCGACGTCAAACTTTCAGTACCTTATCAGACATTAATTTGACACGTTCCCTGAAAATTTGAGCGAAATCCGTCGAATTTTTTTTTTTGAGAAATTGACGTTTTAGTGACGTCATGTTCGCCATTTTCGCCTCAAAAACGGCAAAATTTCAAACGCCGCTAACATCTTCATTTTTGAACGAATCAAGACGTAACAAAAAAGGTTATACGTGATTCTACTTTGTCTATCAAATGGCTATCTCGTTTTTTTTGAAAAGTTTGGATTTTGGTCCGAATTCTTTTCAAAAACTGACTTCTTGGGAAAATAATTATAAAATCCAAAATTTTGAGTGTATCGAAAAAAACCGGAATATATGTCAGAGACAGGGCTGCGGAGTCGATGGATTTTCGGCGACTCCCGACTCCGACTCCGGCTCGGGTTTCTAAAATCGACTCCGACTCCGACTCCGGTCACAACTGTCGACTCCGACCGACTCCGACTCCGACTCCGACTCCGACTCCGCAGCCCTGGTCAGAGAAGTGGTCTATGTGCACCTACATACCAATTTTAAGAAGAATCGGTTCAAAAATGTGGGAGTTGTTCAAAAATTTATGACGCCACGACACACAAAATTTTGAAAAATGATTTTTTGGAAGTTCTAGACCTCGTACGGGAACAAAAATAGCACCATTCGATTTGCCGTGAAAAACTGCATCAGATAGACACCTTTTTTAGGTCTTAATAACCAACTTCAAAATTTGACCTCACTTGACCTGACCTTGACCTGACCTCGACCTGAAATTCATCCAGAGGTGGTCCATATCACTTATTGAGTGTGCCTATTGAATTCTATGAGAAAAATGACCCATAAAACATGTGTCGCACATGCCCTTTTCTATATTTTGTTTTGGTGACCTGACCTGACCTGACCTTGACCTTGACCTTTGAATGACATTGTATGCAACGAATATTGTCTTGGTAGTCTAAGAACACGTTTTGGGCAATCAGCCTCAGTCTATTCTTCGGCAACTACGGTGCAAGGCCGATACTGTAGAAACTTGCATTTTGTACCCTTGACCTGACCTTGACCTGACCTCTGACCTACTTAAGCAAAAGAAAATTGGGCTCATAAGATCCGCCTTGTTGCGAGCTTTCGATTGCCGTTTTCCCCGTCTTTCTACGACCATCGGTTCGGAAGTTAGACAGGGGGGGCAGAATCTGCCCCCCCCCCCCCCAGCAGGGCGCGTATGGCTGAATAGCCCAGCGGGGCGCGGGTTAATTTGTGATCTTCCCACCCGTAGGTAAACAAAGAAAGGACATTCATGGAAAAATATTTCATTGCATTATTTGGCAACTTATGTAGCTAAAAACTGGCCGAGATGAATGCATGACGATACATTTTAATAGCAATAACCTTTGTTGACCAGATTTAAAGAGCTTATGGCCAATTTAGTGCTGGCCACTTTGGTCCACTTTGCCCCGAGCACACACCGTCCGCGACAAAAATATTCCAGCTCAGCTATAAGTGGGGCAAAAAGCATGATAATTGGTAATAGACATCTACGATAGTCACACAATGCAATTCAGGGCCTCGGCTAAGGAATTTTGACTACTGGGGCAAATCGTCAAAGTGTGTTGGCGCCCTGCTGGGGGGGGGGGGGGGGGGTTTGAACACCTGCGGTTTTCCTGCGGTTTTTCGCGGATATCTAAAAAACGGCGGCGCTCCATCACCCATCAATTTTACACGTGTTGTAAAAATCTCAGAACAAGGTCATTCAAGATCAGGTCACCAGGTCACTTCAAGTGACCTCACCTCATGAAATGTTTCCATGTATGCCGTAGCTACACCGAGTGACCGATCGCTTTGAAACTTTCAGCGATTGATAAGGGAAGGGCAACAGCATGTACAAAATTTATATCTCGGAATTTTCATATCGGTGACCTAAGGTCAGCTCACTTTTGCGACCGATCTATTATAAGTCAATGGGAGAAATTCAAAACCACCTCTTTTGGACGAAAGTTATTCTAAACACTATAAAACACTGTACGTGACTTTGACACACTGAACATGAAAATAGCACCCGTGACCCTTTTTTATGCCCCTGAGGTCATCTCAGTTCACGAATGCTATCTCACAGTTTTTCGCGAATAACTTTTGAAAGAGGCATGCTAGAGCGATGAAAATGCCTCAGTTGTGTTTGGTTAGACGATGCAGATCGACTGATATGCAACATGACAATTTCCGGTCAGATCATGACTTGAACCTGTGGTCGAATTTTCAAGTTGATCTTTAAGGTCAAATTGTAGTTAATTTGATGCGTCTTGACGAGAGGAACACGGTGTCGGATAAAAGAAAGCGCTTGTATTGGGCCTTGGCTCGTGCAAGGCATGAGTCAAAAGTTATTGCAGAAAAACTGTTCCCCCAAAATCGTCTTTTTAGTAGTTTTTGCCCCTTGCAGGCAAAACCGTTGACGTTAGGTCAAATCTAAGAGAAATAACCAGAAAGCATGCTAATATGGCTATCAAATGCGCTTTTCCGCGGTGCTGTAGCTCTAATTGGTTCCCGAGTTATGCGTCGGCATCTTGTAAGCTGTCAATATTCGACCTGAAAATCGGCGAAATTTGGCCTTCACCATGACCTGACCTTTGACCTCACCAAAAAAGTTGCCGAAGTAATTTCGTCATTATTTTTGACGCTCTTTCGAACGAAGATGGATTATGGGGTGTAAAAAGATATGCTTGCCAATGTACAGTCTACAGCAGAAGTAATGTGCGGTTTCAGTCATGGGTATGTTCTGCTTCTGAAGCTTAGGAACGATTAGTCAGACTACAATGAAACTTTGAATGTAGCTTATATGTATCGTCAGTCGTCACCCTTGCAGCTGCAATTTTAGCTATTGACATCTTCTTTTCGATCACTCCGCATTAAACAATCGCCAGTCAAAGCCAATCGTTGAGATTGGTAAAACCCTACATTACTTTAGCGGTGGGCTGTACGCCTATGTTTTTGGATGGAAATTGAGGGTGCAGCTGCACACCGTGCACTCCCTCTTCCGCCACCCCTGATTTCTTGCCACAAACGTCTTCAACCGCTCCCGAATGAAAGAATGTACGTTAATATTGATATATTCTCATTTTGTGGAGGTTGGGCAAAGCCTGACCACTACTGGGGCATTCCGCGACTCTACTGGGGCATTTGCCCCAGTAGTTAACATGTTAGCCGAGGCCCTGCAATGCATGAACGAGAGCGCTTGATCATGAAAATTCCAAACGGTTATAGAATAAAATAACACTTAAAAATCGTTAAAATAGTACCCTGGCAAGAAAGGGTTTTCCGTGTATCACAGAACAATGGCGATGGGCTGGAAATCCCGGTCTGGCTCATTCGAACAACCGCAAAGAGAAGTATAATTAGCAACCATAAATTGGAGCTGACGCCAGCTGTGAAGGGCAAACGATGGCTGACCGTTTCGCCCCGGGTGGCCGCTCTGCCCCACTCCACTACCCCTACATACTAGGGAAATTTGGGCAGGATCATAGCCCGCATATCCTCAGTAACATTATTTAATCGCAGCCTAACCGGCCGGTCCTCAGAAGCCGCCTGTATGTGTCAGTGGCGGCGGATTCGATTTTGGCGTGGGGGGGCAAGATCCCAGTCGAGATGATGTCATAGGCGGATCCTGAAAGGCGTTTTCGACGCTGTAGGGGACATACCCCCCCCAAAAAAAAAGAGTCCAAAATCCAAAAACTCCTCGGATTCCGATTCCTTACGGATCTACTGCTGAACAGTATAAAGCAAAAAATCCTGATAAAAGTGTTATTATTAGGAAACATAAGGTACGTTTTGTCTATTTCGGGCGATGCAGGGGCCAGGGGAGGGAGAGTAAATATTTGCTTTAAATGCCCGCTCCCTGGATCCGCCAGTGGACGATGTAACGCTTTTCGTATTGCTGTATTAGAAAAAAGCTCCAATGGGAAAAGTTGTGCCATAACCCGATCGCATATTAGATGTTGAAGAACGGTTCCAAACCTTTTGAAGTAGGCGAGCGCTATTCTTCAATGAGGTAACTCCTTACCATTTTCTCTGTTCATTTGACGTTCGATTTCCTTTTAGCCTTCCTTTAAAAACGTATTTCTGAGACAGATATCAACTGAAACTAGCTCACAGCGGGAGGAGACCGCTCAAACATTCAGAGACAGTTGGTCGCATCTAAACCTATTGGGACAGCGATCCGCCAGAAACCCTCCCCAAGGCAGTAGTTCGCCAACTAAGCTCACCGAGACGGGCCGTCTCGATGGGTTTATACAGTTAGCCTACAGCAAGGCTTAACTAAGGCCCAAATGCTCGTCAAGCTGGGAACGGGGGGCTGAGGTGAGGGAGCGTGGCGGTGGGCTGGGGTGAAGGAACGGTGGACTGGAACGAGAATCCAGAAGCTCTGGGTAGGGCGTTTCTTTTAGGGCTTTAGGGTGCGCTGACTGCGGTAAGGTCCAAATTATCACACCAAATTTTGCCACGCCTGCCGATTCAGGCACTCGAGAATCAGCGGCCAGTGATATCTGCAAAGACGAAGCATTTCCAACCCAGCTTCAACCTGGTGTCAGGGTGCCTCAGCCTCAGGTGGCTTTAATTACAGTTGCACATAGGTACCAAACGACCTCAGTGCAGCTAGTCTGTGACCGAAACCATTCGGAACAGACTTCAACAAAAAGTGAGACAAGGTTAGTGCTATCGTTAAGTGCCATTATAGACTTGGGCCCCGTTGGCTTGACCCACTGTGGTAGTTATCGTACGCTGCGGGGCATACTCATTTTTCCAAAATGCTTCAGATTTCGCTTTCGTGTTCATAGGCGGCGGAACGGGGAGGGCACCGGGGCACCGTGCCCCCCTTTGATTTTGGCATTTTAACGTTAGCCCTATGGGCGTTGCATGGAAAGAATGGGACCAAAAGTCGGCAGCCCCCCCCCCCCTTAATTGAAGGTGCACCGCCGCTACTGTTCGTGTTTGATGCTCTTTATTCTATAGTCAGCCTTTAGACAGAGGGGGCCCACTAATGATCAGTGCCCTAACCCTCAAAAGTTTCCAACATTAATTTTTACTTTTTTAATAGTGAAAACTGAAATAAAGCGGATACTGAACTGTGAACATCCAGTTTTTACACTGGCCCCACACAAGCCTCCGAATGCCCAAAGCAGATCTCTGATGACTGGCCTTTGGGTGTCATACCATACCGTGCATTGGTCAATGTCGTCAATGTGTACGACCTCGGCGTTTACCATTTTATGCGCTGGAAACTGTTGCGCTCGAATAACTCAGGGGAGTGGCTTATTATGAGCGCTCATCAGTCCTAACTACCCGTAAGCGAATGGCTAGCCCTTCCGTCTCCGCTCACTTGCGATTTGGCATTTATGTAGGTACAAAATAGAGCCAAACGACCACTGAAGGTATGAGTTGCGTCTCTTGCACACTATAAATCGAATCTGAAAAGACAAAGACAAAATGATATAAAGCGGAAATGGTTTAGCATTTACACATATTCAAAAGGCACCGTTGGACAAACTGTAGGAACGCATAGCTGCAATATCAGGTTATGGAAATTTTCCTCATGTTTAGGGCACAAATTATGGAGGGGCAAGAATATACGTTTGCCCCTCCTCCAAAAATTTCTTAGGGAACGATGCCTCCTCTCATGCCACCCAGTAGGTAAAGGTCGCCCCTGTAAGCGGTCACTGAAGGCCTGGGTTTCCGCTGCGTCACGTTGACGCTTATAATGCCTCCAAAACTAGGTTGAAGAGAGGAAAACTTCAATTGAACGTGAACGCTTGCCATTTAAGAAAGGCAACGTATGATAAAGTATATGGGCATCTGGTTACATCTTCAGATGATCGAACAGAATAATCAGGTACATGGTTTCTTGTCTAAGCTTTGTCACAAATTATGGGGGGGGCAAAAAGATACTTTTGCCCCCCACGAGTTTGCCAGGGGGGGGGCAGCTGCCCCCCCTGCCCCCCCGAATCCGCCGCCCCTGGTATGTGTAATGCGAGCCGCGCGACTCGTGCTATGCCTATTGCGCCTATACTCGGATACGGTTTTGCGGCACAGCCTAACTCGGGTGCGGCTAATTGTGGGCTACGCTTTTGCGAAACCGCCAAGTTTGCAGCCCAACTCGACCAAAGCGAGATACCGCAAGTAGCCGCACCCACCTGTGGCCGCCGTGCCAAGCCGACGCATGCTGTGACGTCACTGGGTAGGAGATGATAACGTACCTACAGACTCAGACCGACTCAGATAGACTCAGAACCACTCAACCTGACTCAGACCGACTCAACCGACTCAAATCGATTCCGATCGACTCAGGCAGACTCAGAACGACTCAGGCAGACTCAGGCAGACTCAAACCGACTCAGCAGACTCGAACTGACTCGACCAACTCAAACCGATTCAGATCGACTCAGATAGACTCAGAACGACTCAAACTGACTCAGACCGACTCAACCAACTCAAATCGATTCCGATCGACTAAGACAGACTCAGAACGACTCAGGCAGACTAAAACCGACTCAGGCAGACTCAAACTGACTCGACCGACTCAATCCGATTCAGATAGACTCAGAACGACTCAAACTGACTCAGACTGACTCAACCAACTCAAATCGATTCCGATCGACTCAGACAGACTCAGAATGACTCAGACAGACTCAGATAGACTCAAACCGACTCAGGCAGACTCAGACTGACTCGACCGACTGAAACCGATTCAGATCGACTCAGACCGACTCAAACTGACTCAGACAGACTCAACCGACTCAAGTCGATTCCAATCGACTCCGACAGACTCGGAACGACTCAGACAGACTCAGACAGACTCAAACTGACTCGACCGACTTAAACCGATTCAGATCGACTCAGACCGACTCAGGTAGACTCAGAAGGACTTAAACTGACTCAGACCGACTCAACCGACTCAAATCGATTCCGATCGACTCAGACAGACTCAGGCGGACTCAGGCAGACTCAAACCGACTCAGGCAGACTCAAACTGACTCGACCGACTCAAACCGATTCAGATCGACTCAGACCGACTCAGACAGACTCAGAACGACTCTCAAACTGACTCAGACCCAATCAACCGACTCAAGTCGATTCCGATCGACTCAGACAGACTCACAGACTGTCTGAGTCGTTCTGAGCCTGTCTGAGTCGATCGGAATCGATTTGAGTCGGTCTGAGCCGATCGGAATCGGTCGAGTCTGCCTGAGTCGGTTTGAGTCTGTTTGAGTCTGCCTGAGTCTGTCTGAGTCGTTCTGAGTCTGTCTGAGTCGATCGGAATCGATTTGAGTCGGTCTGAGCCGATCGGAATCGGTCGAGTCTGCCTGAGTCGGTTTGAGTCTGTTTGAGTCTGCCTGAGTCTGCCTGAGTCGTTCTGAGTCTGTCTGACAGGTTACCAGGATGGTTCTAGGCGTATTTCGCTTTGGTCGAGTTGGGCTGCCAAACTTGGCGGTTTCGCAAAAGCGTAGCCCACAATTAGCCGCACCCGCCTAACTCCCGGGGGCGCTAACCCGTGCTGCCATCTATCGGGAGTTTCAGTACCTAACTACCGACGCGTCATGAACGGCGAACGCGCCGGGGACTGGGGTAGTCTCAGGCCTTTGCAGCCTGTTTGAACTGCTGCCGGCGGGGAAAACAGGAATATTCAATGGGGACGTGCCAGTCTTGTTGATTCAAAACGTGGAATCCTCATGAATTGGAACGCACAGGCTCTACGCACGCTCACAGGCTAACGTGTGGGGTCGTTTCCGCTTCCCGAGAGCCGCTAGACCGATTGCGCTAGAATTTGGTACACCATCAAGGAACGGCTAGTAGCGTGGCCCGCGCAAGGCCGTTGGGGTCCAGCTTGCACGTGGGCACGTGGAGAAGGCCGATTTCAGACCTTCAGAGCGGCTGGAACGATTGAGCCCAAAGTAGGTGAACCTTCTACGCCTCAAGGAAGGCTGGGCCAACTACGCTCAAAGTTGATACGCCTTTCAAGGATGGCTAGACGGGTGACCCGTTCAAGTCAACAAGAGGTCATGCATCGTACTTTCGTGCGTGTAGATAGGGATCACTGTCTCGGTCACTCTTGTCGCCCCAAAAGTCGTCTACTCGTCTTGCTGGTAGGAAGGTATGTATGTCGTCATCTGCAGGGTGCACGCTGCACAGCTAGGCGTGACCTTTTAACTGAACTGAATGAATCAACGTTGATTGCACATAATTGATTTGCCCACTTAAAGTGCATGACCATTGAACAATGCCATTCGCCTATCAATTGATAAATGTCTCAACAACCGGTACATCCAGAGCAGCCCATTTTATATTGAAAACGGTTTGCAGAGCTCTGCAGGAAAAGACACATACCAATTGGGCGTGTCCTCTGCCCGGGTATAAAGGTGCACCGAGTCATCAGATGGACACCACTTGTTCAATCCACGGCGGCACTGCTTCAGTCTGCACTCCTACACTACATCATGATGCGGATTGTGGTAAGTTGTCTTCAAAGTAGCCACTACTAAACGACCTTTTACGGCCATTATTTTTTCCGTATCGTAGCTTCAAAATGAAGCTTCTGTTCAATGACTGAGAGCATCCATGTTCATTGTTCATTGCTTATTCATTCCTGTCATTTTGACGTCTCCCGATGTCTAACTACCTCCGCGCCACCGGTATCGCTGACGCCACCCGTCGCTCGGCAGCTCCTGCTGACGGCGGCTGTTCTGGGAGCCGCCGCCGACCATCCGCCGCCCGCCGTGTCGTCCTACCAGGCCGGGGCGGCCGTCAGTGCGGCACCACAGCCCGTCCAGGACACCTACGAGGTGGCTGAGGCCAAGAGGGCCTTCCAGCAGGAGTACCAGAAGCTGGCCAGGGAGGCTGAACTGGCCCCCGACACCCACCAGTACACTGAGCAGCCCCAGTACTACCAGCAGCAGCCCCAGTACTACCAGCAGCAGCCCCGTCCCGCCTACACCCTCGGCCAGGCCCCACAGCCCGTCCAGGACACCTACGAGGTGGCTAAGGCCAAGAGGGCCTTCCAGCAGGAGTACCAGAAGCTGGCCAGGGAGGCTGAACTGGCCCCCGACACCCACCAGTACACTGCGCAGCCCCAGTACTACCAGCAGCAGCCCCGTCCCGCCTACACCCTCGGCCAGGCCCCACAGCCCGTCCAGGACACCTACGAGGTGGCTGAGGCCAAGAGGGCCCTCCAGCAGGAGTACCAGAAGCTGGCCAGGGAGGCTGAACTGGCCCCCGACACCCATCAGTACACTGAGCAGCCCCAGTACCACCAGCAGCAGCCCCAGTACTACCAGCAGCAGCCCCGTCCCGCCTACACCCCCGGCCAGGCCCCACAGCCCGTCCAGGACACCTACGAGGTGGCTCAGGCCAAGAGGGCCTTTCAGATGGAGTTCGACCGGCGTGCTGCCCTGGCCCAGTCTTCCTCGTACAACTGAATGCCTCCTAGTTAGGGAGGATGGGTCGGTACTGCGACTCATGAACTATCCGTATGCTATGAAGCGCAAATAAACGCAGTTATTGAAGCTCTGCATTTTGTTTTTGCACTGCGGTTTACTTCCAAAAATAATATGTTGTATGTATGCAATGTGTCGTTGAGAGGCAATGGCATACAAATTTGTCAACAAAATGATGTTATTTCTTCGAGATCCTGACAAGGTGCCGATAAGGATATGCACTATGTAGTATGCACGCTACACATTACGCAATGAATGTTACGTAGTTCGATAAGAACACCTGACTAGGTCACTTTTCTGTGCCCATTTTCGAAGCAAATTAACAGTCCACTGCACTGGCCGGCAGCGAAAAGTGCGGAAAACACCCACAGAGTGTGAAAGTGACCCGGCAGAGCGCGTACCAGCGTCACGGCGGCCGGGTGACTCACGGAAGTCACCTACATGTAGTAACTTCATTTTTCAACACGGCTTGTCACTATATTCGATAGCAATTGACAACATAATTTTCCCGTCCAAGTCCCATTATAGCCCACTTGGGACCACATAAACATTTGTGCTGCACAACTCTGTAACGTTACAGAGTTGTGTACACAACAAGGGATCATGTTTGGAGACTTATATGTGCAGAAAAATACATGATGAGATATGCCAAAAACGGAGGGTTTTTTTTTGCTTCAACCGTTTTAGGTATTAGGTAATGAAAAACTGGAACAGGGGGCCGGGAAAAAGAAGTAGGGTTAAACCGGCCCACGCCAAGAAAAGGATTGTTGAAAACCTATTTTGAATTGGTACATGATATCGGACCAGATTAAATACCACAAGAAATATAGCTTTGGTAATAATGGAAATGGTACGAATCTTCCAAGCAATTCATTTCAACATTTCAAAATAAAAATATGTCGGTCAATCTCATTATGCGAGTGGACCGGTCGTTGTTCCGGCTGAGTTTGTTTTTGCGCACCGTGCCCTGTCCACTATCCAGTGCGCGCCCGGCTGACCGCTGGCCGACCCTGCCGCCAGCGGTCACGTGACCGTCTGACGTTACGTCAGCGTTACGTCACGGTGTCCACCGTTGCTCTCCGCGTCACCTGTCGCCCCTGACGCGGGTCTGCAGACCACCTAACCACTCCACGCACGGGATGGCGAAACACCGCCAGCGCCGGCGGCCGGTCTCCTGACTGTCCCAGAGGATGAGATAAGCTGATGCAACCGCTCATAGCGCCAACGTGGCCTTCACGATCAACAATGTGACAAACGGTATCGCTATTTTATACTTATGTGCCCAAATGTACGCCAATAAGAACGGTACGGATAGGTTAAATATGCAGTTACATCTCAAGTTGCGGTTGCAGTGCGTGCGATGCATCGCCTGATTCGGGAGACCGGTCTCTATGTGGCCGGAATCCTGCAGCTCTAGCGACCGGTGTAACGCATGTGATGTAGGTGCACACCGGTTGGATAGGCGGCTGGTCCTCATCTGGCCGGTATTCGGCAGCTCTAGGGCCGGTGTGCTGCACGGGATGCACCGGTCGGTCCGGTCCGCAGCGGCCAGGTGCGGCGGCGCTCCGCGGCGGCCACTACTCGCCGGCCGGCCGCTCCGACCGGACGCCACACGCCGACAGCCTCACCCACCTGCGGCGCGCAGTGGCCGTCCATTCAGCCGGGCCGATAGTCCGATATACCGGCGGCCGACCCATTCAGCCGCACTGCCATATAGGCGCCGCTTCGATCCGGCCGCCGACGCGCTGTTACGTAAGCGACGCGCACCTCGGCGCCGCCGGTTTGGGAGCCCCAGCGCGCGGCGGCCGCCCAGCAGTGCGAGCGAAGGTCGACGGCGGCGCGCGCGCTGTGGCTGTGCTGTCTGCCGGGGCGCCGCGACCGGAGAGGGCCGTGCCAGCCGACGGACCGTGGAGCCGCACCAGCAGCGCTCGCAGCTCAGACTCAGGTGAGGACGCCAGCTCCCCGACACCCCAGGCGGACTGCGGAGGGGCGCGGCGGACGGCCGCGGCCGCAGTCTCCCCGGCATAGCAACCGGCGCTGTGCTGGGTCCAATAAACAGTCACTGGGCCGCATACAGTGTGACTGGGCTGCGGCGGCACTGGGCCGCTGTCCCCACCCCTCAGCAGTGCTGCGGACTCACCAGTGGCTGTCGGTGGGAGTTCCGCGGCGATCCCGCGGACACCGGGTCATCTGTCCGGCCCCGGCGGCGGCCTCCCAGCTGAGCGGGCGCCGGGTGCGGCCCCGGGGCCGGGGGCAGGGCGCCGGGTCCGGCCCCGGGCCCCGGTGGCAGCCTCCCAGCTGAGCGGGCACCGGGGCCGGCCCGGGGCCCGGCTCACCCCGTCCGCCCGGTGGGTGGGGCCCGCCACCGGGCCGATCCTGTACTGCACAGCCTCCGGCCCATCCGTGTGCTCGCTGGCCACCTGCAAATAACGAGAGCCGTCACCAGTTTCATTTAGGACACCTGAGTCTAAAAATGGCGTTCGGAAGTGGAGAACCACAAAGGTTATGCTGTCACTTGGGCTATAATGAAATCTTATTCTGCCATTGCGCGGTGTTATCGTTTTTGGAAGGAAGGATCCTAAACTTGTCTACTGATCACTGGGTGAGGAGCGATTACTGTAAACGGCACTTGTCACCGCGACCCGGTCGTTCTCGTCCAAACACAAGACGACATGAGATAATCAGATAGGCAGTGAACCCGGAGGCTATAGTCTCGGGCTCCCAGCGACAGGCAACTCAATGCGTGCATCGGATAGCAGTGATGGCGATCAAGATCCGCGGTTCGCACCCCTCCAACTCGGAGCTGCCTACTTTGGTCCCATTTCCCACCACAGCCTCTTGTCCTTGATCCTATCGCTTCAATCGGTACTGCGATCCGCTCCCCTCCAACTCGACATTGTGCCTCGCTTCTGCGGCCGTCCAACTGTATACCTATCGTCTATCGACGTCCAACGCTGACTGAGAATCGAGACCGTGAGTGAATCCGCACATTTGTGGACTGGCGGAGTCAAGCCCGTTGTGCGTAGAAAGTGCCTCGCTAATGCCAGTTGCGTGTGATCTGGCAGCAGTCCGTTCACCCCCCCCCCCCCACCCCTCCCTCGGCCCAGACGAGAAGGCGGCCGACGTCACGCGCCACCCCCCGTGATGCGTCGTACGAGCACCGCCCGTACACTGCCAGTGTACCACGGCGCTACGCTAACAGTCTGGGCACCGTGGTACAGCGGTACCATCTGCAGGAAATCTGGGTAGTACGGCGCGAACTGCCCAGAACCCGTACCTACCCACCCCGGCGACGGACGGGGGTGGATGAGGTGGGCGGCCGGTTACGGCACTGATGTCTCAGGGGACGGACAGACGACCGGGGATGAAGAGACGAGTTACCGGGCTGAGTCCTCACTCCTCGGGTGACGGGCGGGGAAGGAATCGGTACGGGGCGAGTCCTCAAGAGTCAAGAGTCCTCAAGGGAATGGGGGACTGAGCTAGGAGGTGGCAGTCAGCGGTTCGCGTTCGGTCCATGCGTCGAATTCAAGGCTCAACCGTTTTGTTCAGCACTGGAGGTAGTTGTGCCAGGACCAGCGCCTCGTGACTGGATCTGTCTGGAAATGCTGGTTCTGTGACAATGACGGATGCTGGCTTCAACGCAGCTATTGAACACGTAATTCGCCGCGCCATCGGTCTGACGTCTGACCTTCCCACTGAGTCAGCACTTCACCAAATGACGACACCGCACGGGAAGATATCCGATACGACACATCCCTATTCGTTGCCCTTTTCCCTATCTCCCTCACGCTCTGCGCCTCAGGCGGTTATTGTTATAGGGCCTTGCCCCAGGCAGACGACACCGCAGCCGTGACTTAAGAACCGCCTGCGCCTACCCATCCCCTACCCCTACCCCAACCCCCACCCACGCCCGCTGCACACACCACACACCGCACTCAGCAGTTTGCGGTGCCCGTGAACTCCCCTAAGGTTTGATATATAACGCTAACGGCTGTTATGCTTAGGCCGGAGCAAGGCCGGAGGCAGTAACAGTACGATTCAGGTTGAAGAACTTGAACTAACTGTTAGAACGAAAGATAGGCATGTGCACGTGCCACTAAACCTTTACTTACCGTTATCCGTGGTTTTGGTTAGAACCTATACAACCTTGGAATAAATAAAAAAACAAAGAGCGAAGCGGGTGAGCAAGTATCAACCGTCGACTTTCCGCTGCGAAGGGCGGAACCGGAAATATCGAAAATAGCGCCCGGTCCTAAGGGCACTTGCTAAAAATGTTTTTTTGCTGCCTCTGTTTGATAAGAAAGTCCTATGGCCTGAGACCCCAAGTTACCAGGCAACCTTACATGTTGCCTAGCAACTAGCTGCCAACAAAACTGTCAGCAGCAGTTTGCCTAGCAACTAGCTTTTTTATTCGTGCTATTGATCGTAATGAACAGTCTCCCTTAATGTAGACAGAAGTGCCGCGAGTGCTTCAAAATAACAGTAGGGCAGGGAGACGAAGAGCACGTTATTAGGCCTATTTTAGTAAATTATTTGAATTTGGCTTTAACTTTTCCTGTAAGCAAAAATCTGAGCATTTTTAGGAAACATCAGGCATCAGTATCAGTGTGTGCATTGTCCCACATATCATGTTTAAATTCCTTAGCTCAGCTGTGCCTATTGCTATTTGTATTGCTTTTTAATTTTTGCTTTCCAATACCACTGCAATTAAAGATATTGGTATAAGACAATAGTTGAAGATAAAAGACATGAAATTGCTGTATAAATGGATTTTTTTATGAATGTATCTTGCTTATCTATCCACAAGCATACGAAAGCACAATCACAGTGAAAGCTCTAGTGTTTTGTATATTGATATCAGCAAAAAAAGGTTAAGTTCAAGTTTCAGAAAATTATTTAATCCAGAATCACAAATTGAATATCTTATCATTATAACGATACTGTCCATGCAAGCGTTTAAATCCTTTAATTCCATACCACTTACCTAGCTGTAATGGTAATCTTGGGTATTTGTAGGTACAATGATTCTTCATATTTTGACCATGTCAAGATAATGAATTGTGGGAGTTTGAATCATATGCAGTTTCAGCTTAATAGTATTCAGTGTAACTTCGTAGTATTTGTGAGCCTGCATTTGTTTTTATAAATGTAGGTAGGTATTTTCAAAGTTCTCACAAGGTTTGTACTTTGCCATGCCCCCTTTTTTGGCTATAGTGTTTGTTAGCATGTTATGTTTGATGTTGCAGGCATGGCTGATGCAGAGAGCCAGCCAGTGATGGAGCAGGCTGATGTCGCAGCAGAGGCTGCTGCCGAGTCCATGTTCTCTACACTGGACCTGATTGTGCTGGCACTTCTGGGCCTGGCAGCAGTGTACTATGTCATCCTTCGCAACAAAAGGAAGGAAGAAGAGCTGGCACAGATGCAGAGCTTCACCATAACGTAAGTGGCATGGTTGATTTGACCCTTTCGGTTGTCATTTGTTCATCTTATATTACGTTCTGCTTATTTACTGCATCTGAGTCAGGTTTTGAATGGTTTGGAGTTTAAGGTTGAGTGCTGTTGCTGTTTGAACTTTAAGTCGGCCTTGCTGCTTATTTCATTTTTTCATATAAATGGTTGGTTATTTTCACATTTTATTTTTGTAAGTGGCGAGGTCCAGACGTGCTGATCTGACAGGTCTCGTGAAGGGAGTGGTCTGAGGGCCCTGCTGGCCCAGTGGCGGGTCGTCCTGCCGTTCCCGGTCGCTGGGTCCTGGCTCCTCCCCACACCCCGTGACGGCCGTTACCGGGCGCGGGACGTGCTCAGTCGGAGTGACGTGCTCCTGCCAGACTGGCGGCACGAGCCTGTCGTAAAGCCGCCGCCAGCCGCGGGGCTGCCCTGTCGGACCCCACTCGGGGTCGGAACGCCGGCGGGGACGGTACGGCGCACCGGGTCCCCACCAGCCCGGCCCACCGCCGCGTCACACGTCACTCCGTATCCCTCAGGACGTCACGTCACGTCCCTGTGACCCCGCTCCGCCCGCAGGTCGAGCGCGATGCCGATGTCCGTGTCGGACGACTCGTTCATCGACAAGATGAAGTCGTCGGGGAAGAACGTGCTGGTGGTGTACGGCAGCCAGACGGGCACCGCCGAGGAGTTCAGCACGCGCATCTCCAAGGAGTGCCGCCGATACGGTGAGTGACCGGGTCCGAGTGTCGTTCTGTCGGACCGTGAACGGACTGCGTCTGGACTGGGGTGGCTGGTAACGCTGTCAGTAGGTATGGAAGTGGAACTGGGGTAGCTGGTGGCGGGTAACGCGGGCTGTACGGTACTCGAGTACACGGCTCGTCGGAAGCCGGAAGGTCATTTCATGCACAAAAGAAATGAACTAACCATTCGAAAGCTGACGGCGAGCTGATTCCAAAAATGCAGTTTTTATCGAAATCGTTCGATGGCCTTTTTCAAAAATTGCGTATTTGTAAAAACAACTGTCAGAGGCTTTACCCAAGATTACTTAACTAATACCGGGTGTACCGGCCTCAGCGGGGCTGGAGTGGGGGTAGCGCGCGGTGGGCAGGGTAACTTTTGACCGGTCGTGCGGCCGAACAGCTGTCGCTAGTACAGTCTCTGACAGTGAAACCCCGCTAACTTTCCCTGCACGGGCATGAAGCGCAGCTGGATTTATAACATGTAAATTAAAGCATGTTGTAAATCTAGCAGAACCATGAACTTTCTTCACAGGTATCTTGAATAACTTTGATAGCGACGTGGACCGTTAAACTAACAAATATGACACTCGTTTAGTAGAACGAGAGCCGAACGTTCCTTCCGTGGTCGGTCGGGCGGGCCGAGAGTGCCGGGTCTGCGAGTCGATAAGGGTCATTTCACGCTTATCTGTGGCTGACTTTGGTCCATCGTGAGACTGCGCTGTGTGATTGCGCCTTTTTGTCGGCTGTGGGAGACGGATATTAATATTTGAAAATATTTTTGGCTACATATTGTTCTTTTAGCGTTCAGCTTTCACTAGGACACGAAAAAAAAAAACATGCCCATGATTTCAAGAATGCCCGAGACAGCCAGCTGAATAAAACATTTCAAGGTTTTTACAAAAAGCAATTTTTGAAAAAAAGATCATCGAACGATTTTGATAAAAACTACATTTTTGGAATCAGCTCGCCGTCAGCTTTCGAATGGTATATTTCTTTTCTTTTGTGCATGAAATGACCTTCCGACGAACCGTGAGTACTGGTGTGGTATTTGGTTACATGGGCTGTACGGTGGTCGAGTACTGGTCTGGTAGGTATGTTATTTGGTAACGTTGGCTGGACTTAATGGGATTTTCTTCGGGCCCTCGTCTGTCGTCACTGCGTGGTTATTTCAATTGAAAAGAGCAATTCTAACGAATAGTGTTTGTCAATTTCAAACAGCCTACGGTTGAAGATTGTGCAGTGAAGAAACCAGCCGATAGAAAGCAATCGCTTAATGGGCAATGCTCTTAGCTGCAAGATTGCCCTTTTGCATTTCAATCTGTAATAACGGAATGGCTTTGATTCTAGATACCTACAAGTTTTTTTTATTACCTAACTGTCCAGTCTTAAATGCTGCAGAAATGGGGTTTAAGTTCAATGCACTTCAATTCATTCAATAACTTATATAGGCTTAAAGGTAGTGTGCCACCTTTGAAAGATTTCCCATTTTATTTTTCCTAGGATAAGAAGCTTCTGTTTTTACCTAATATCGCAAAAAAAAATCAAAAATGGGCCTGGAATAGTGCCTTTTTCGCCTAAAAGTTTATCGGTTTTTCGATATGTATAACAACTGTAGTGGGCTCACCTGCAAACAGGCGTCGGCAACAATCGCGAATGCGGCGCACATGTGACAATAAGCAAAGGTCATTATAGAGTTACGACGTACGGGAATGAGTTATCAGCTGTCTAATCGTAGACAACACAATGTCGAGCCTTAAACCGTAAGCCTGTATTGGTATTGTTTCTTTTATTTGGCTGTCGAACATTATTTATGGTTTGAAATATGATTGTATGTAAAATAATTGATATGAAAAAGCCGTCTCTTAAGTTATGACCCCATTTCACCACACGCAAGTGGCAGAAATGACAATGATCAGCTGACGCATTTTTCTTGGCCGAAGTCAGAGCGCGCGGCCCGACGCACCACCACCGCACCACAAAGCATGAGCAGAAGCCGCGCCCAAAGCCAGGGCCCCGGTAACGTGAGGTAGCCGAGTCGGGGCAGCGTGCGCTGACCCAAGCCGGGGCCGCAGCTTTGGGCGCGGTCTACCGCATCCCCGCGGGCAGCCCCGGGCTATCACATGACACCGGGAGGACGCGCGGCCCCGGCTTGGGTCAGCGCACGCTGCCCCGACTCGGCAACCTCACGTTATCGGGGCCCTGGCTTTGGGCGCGGTCTACCGCACCACCTAACAGGCGTGTTCGAAACCGCATGGGAGATGATGATGAACGGGTTTATCGAAACTTGATTGGATGAGCATATCGGTAATAGCGATTTCAGTGTGTGCATTTATTGTTCATAGTGGTGTGAAATGTGGTTGGGGTACGACCGACAACCCGTCGGGGCGAATTTCGCACTGGGGTACTCAAAATTTGAAGAATTTAAGACGTTTCCATGAGTTTTGAAGGTATGGATAAGTTCTAAAAATCCGGTTCTCCTTATCTGGGCCATTAACTCCATACGGTCCAAGAAAGCTGGCACACTACCTTTAACGTTTCTAGACTAGTCGATCAGCTGTTCAGCCAAGCCGCATGTATTGATCACATTCTACAAGCATGTAAATTAAACACCAATTGTATGTTCACTACGTAGGTCTCGCCAAACTTCCGCTTGTAGGTACCCTGTGGCGTAACGTCCGCTTTTACACGTTTGTTATGCTCAGAGAAGCTTGGAGCTCCTTTGCTTAGATCATACAGAGTAACATGGAGAGCATGGTGCCTCGTTATCGTACGTATGATACCTCGGTACGGTACCTCGTTAGAGTACTGTTCAGTTCACTTCAGCAGCGGTCGACGGGCTGTCTGACGCCTGCATCGACGTTCGGCCGATCCCCAGCACTACCGGTGATATAGGTACCGTGCCCGTACCGGGGATCGTCTAGGAAGAAGGATCATTGGTCTCGTGATCCGTACTGTGCGTTGCTCCGACTTTCGGTCCCGTGATCCGTGCCGTGCCCGGCAATGGTCCCGCGATTCGTACCTGCCGTGCTCGCTCGGCCATTGCAGTACCTATCGTGGTTCGTGGGCTGCTCCGTATCCGCACCATACGTGGGTCACGTGATCTGCAGGCACCCTGGCAGTACCCGCCGATAGCGTGTTGTCCAATGAGGTTGTTTTTGCGGCGGCGCCTGGCCGGAGCCCTGTTTGTACAAAGGCGCGTGCACTGGCGGTCGCAGCCGCTAGCAAAAGGGGGGGCCAAAGTCACACTTGCGGGACATAACATTTATCCGTCACCGGGAGGGGGGGGGGAGAGGGGTGATCGGCTAATTTTTTACGTCCGCGAGGCGCCGCACAGTTGGCATTACTTATGCTTCATCCATCTCATTCTTGCGTGAAATCTTTGAGCTCAATACCAGTTCCATTTACCGTCTCACGGTGTGCCCACCGGTCGGGCCGCTGCACCGTCCATGACGACGGATCGGTGTAGCATACTGCATAGGTATACTGGAAGGTCAGGCACGCGGATTCATGACCTTACCACTATAAAACAATTCGGAAAAGTACAGATACATCTTGCTAAAAAGTACAGATACCTCTTGCTTTGAACAAGCATGTGAAACCCAGAGAGCATTTTTAGACTATGACATTTACCCATATAGGTACCTAGTTGTGTGGCGGCGGGAGAGAGTAGGTACACCGGCCTCTGGAGACCCCCACAGGTTCCGAGCTTTCAGAATTGGCATCTGAGGGCCGCGCGCGACTCCTGCGGGGCTTCGCAACGGCTCTGTTGGGGCTCACTCAACCTGCCTAGTCCTACTGCTAAAAAGACTGGCCCTGAGCCCTAAGGACTTCATCAGTCTCTGCCAGCCCCAGGACCCACACCGGCTCATGGGGTCCCGACTCCCGACCTCGAAATATGATGGAATCAGCGCGGGACCATCAGGACGTAAAGCAATCTCGATCAGGACCAACGTAAGGCTGTGCCGGAGACTGCGTGAGCCCTCTGATCTTCAGAAACCCACCCATGTATGTTTTCATGTAGAGACTAGTTTAGGGCCCTCAGAGACCAGTACAGGGCCTGCAAACTACAAAGGCCAGTAGTTTGAGACCATCAGAGACTGAGTTGGGCTCTCAGAGGCTAATGTGGGTCCTTACTCATTACAGGCCAGCATGGGCCCTCAGAGGTCAGCGTGGGGCCCTAAAAGACCGGCATGAGCCGTCGTTGGACCCCAGAGGCCAGCAGAGGGCCCTCAAAGGCCAAGATGGGCCCTCCTCAGAGGCCAATGCAGACCCTTAGAGGCCGGCATCGGGTCTTCAGCAGCCAGTGCGAGGCCCTTATTGGCACCTAAAGGTTCGTCTTGGGACACCAGAGACAGAAATAAGGCCACCAGAGACCGGTGTGAGACCCTCAGACGCCGGTTGGGACCCCTGAGGCCGGTTAGGGGCCCTCATAGGCCAGATGTGGGGCCTCAGAGGTTGATGTAGGCTCTTAGCGGTCAACGTGGGCGCTTGACCGCCACTGAAGTTCCCTCAGAGGTCAGTGTAGGACGTTCAAAGACCGGTGTGGGAGCTATATTAAAAGCTGGGCGTGGTTTTTTTTAGCCTCGTGACGATCGAATAATTGCCAGGGCCCCATACACCTATATGGGGGCCCATTGGTTGTTTGAGGGGGGGGGGGGGGCAAATGATATGATGGCCCCCTTTATTGACCTTTGGGGGCATGGCCCTGATGCCCCCCCGGCCCCCCGCGACCGCCACTGTGTACACATTACACACATGCCTCTGAGATTACATACTAGCTCATGCAAACTCTATGCAGGCCCCGGAGGTCCCACGCTAATCCTTAAGAAACCAAGCCGGCATAGGGCGTCACCACCGGGCTTCTGAGGTGCACAGCACCAACCCATGAGGTCTTACTTTAGTGTCTTGGAGCCAATCTCCTTTAGCAGGGCCCACCCGCCACTGCCGAAGAGGGTCTCATGCCAGCCATTGCTGAATGCTGGGCCTACGAGAGCCTCAAGTAAACCCACGCTGATATTCCATATAAGATCCGGCCATACTCGTGAACCGGTGCCAGCGACGCTGACCGCCAAATTGACAGAATGCGAAACTGAGCACACTCATGAGTGAAATTTACGTCCTTTGATGGCGCAAGAAAGAAAATGAAACATACGAAAAGCTTTTCTAGGACTTTTGTTCGATCTGAAAGGTGGGGCCAAAAGATAGTATGGCCCCACCTTTCAGCACCAAAGGGGGGGCCATGGCCCCCGTGGCCCCCCCCCTGCGACCGCCAGTGGGCGCGTGCGCGGGCGTCATGCTGAGTGCGCCGGTGGCTGGGCGGGCCGGGGCGCGCCGTCACTGGCACAGGAAGTGACTGGTGGTTGCCGCCCGCCCCGCGGCTGGGTCTGTGGACTGGGAGCGGCGCGTCTGACAGGTCAGACTGGGCAGTCGGACGGCCGCTCCCGAGTTATGTCACCGCCGGGCGTGTCCCCGGTACAGTCACTTCTGCAACGTGTGATGATCCCGTTAGGAGGCGCGCTCTGGCGCTTCCGTCATCGCCCGGGGCGGTCCGATTCCCCTCGCCTATCTGCCGGCTGACGTGGCGGTCACATACCCTATCAGACCTCTGATTACGGCAATCACTGAGTCAGCTGCCGTCGTCACTCGTCGTGACAACGGCGCGATGCACGGGATTCTCAGCGATATTGTCTTGTATTGAGACTGATCTCTGCCAGTGTTGGTATAAAACGGTAAAATGACTAATTTCAAGTAATCGTTTTATTCTAACGCATTCCAGATTCCGGCAGAAAATTTGACGTATTTTCTTACTATCATTTGTCTTTGGCTTGCACGCTCTCTCATCTCTCCCTCCAAACAAAGAATGTTGCACAGTGCGGCTATCCCTACCGTCCGATCGGAAACCGTTTGATGTCAAACCTTGCTTCAGAGGGGATGTTAGCACTTGCCTTATTGCTGGTCGGTGCCACTGAGAGGACCGGGACTGGAGGGCTCCGGGGGCACTGGGAGAGTGGGGTGGCCGCCGTGATGCTGTCGGTCGGCACTCCGGGGCTGGCACCGGGTCCCAGTGATACTGTATGCCCCATACAGTGTCACTGAGTCGACACGGCTGTGGTTCCGTCTCGGGTCATACAGTCTGTGTTTGAGTCTCCGGTGTGTGGGGAGTTTACGGGCGGTAATATGTCCGACAGGCTGCTCTGTGTTCCAGTTCCCGGTGTAAGGAGTCGGTACCGTCAACCGTGGTGATATGTCCCCGTCAGAGAGGGTGCTGTCTGTTCCGTTTCCGGTGTAGTACGGTGGTGACATGTTCTGGTCAGACAAGCTGCTCGTTCTCCAGCCGGGGCGATGTGGGGATTTATACGGTGGCGGCTCCGTGCCGGCCGGCGGAGAAGGAGCGCACAGTGATGCAAATGGGGTTCACGAGTGGCCATAAATACCCAAAAGTCAAGTTTACTAAATCGAGTTAATTGCGATATGGCCGAGTAGACAAATGTTTGGGGCATCTGAAATCACATGGTTTTCATGTTTTTGTCAAAACCGGCCTCGTGTATAATCGTCAGAAGTCGTGACAATTTCTAGGTCGTAAAATGACGGTCAGACGCTCGCAAGTTCAAACGCCGCTGGTTTGCGTTCATTTCGTACAAATTGAAAAAATTATGCATGGGAATGATCCCCAAAGCCTTCTGCTTCTAATGCCGGGTCACAAAAAGCTGTATCTCATTCGCTTTGGCGGTAATCTGACTATTTATCATCATGTTGCAATCGCAGTTTTTTACTAAGAAAAAAATGTTTTCGTTTCACCTACAGCACCTAACACAGTGTGTGCCCGTTAGTCCACCATACCATAGCCTTCCCTAATCATTTCTGAGTCGCATCGTGAAAGAATTAAGGCACTAGCACAGGGCTGACCGGCGCTACAGAGATTTTTGTCCGGGCGGTCGGGTGCCGCAGTGGGCGCGCAGTGGACGGGTGGGTGCCGCCGCGCGGCGTCCGGGCGACGCAGCGCACTATGGTTGGAAACGGCCTCACGGATGGCCGGGGGTCAACGCGAAAAAATGTTTTGCCCATAACTTGTTAATGCGTTGACCGACTGCGATGAAACTTTGCATAGGTATACCAGTGTCTTTCGTGCATCATACAGTAACTCAGAAATGACGAGGTCACGTCACGTCACGCGTGTGTGACGTCATCATTGCAAGTATGCTATAAGTCGCCTATGTCTTTCGTTATGTTATCGATATCGCTAGGCATTTTGAACATGTTTTGAATACTGCTATTACTGAATGGATATTGTTGTTATGCTTTAGGGCGAGAAATATCAACGTAGTGACGCACAGTGTCTTACTATTGGTCATAAAGGGTCAAAAATTTGGAGAAAGAGTATTTATGATTTTTTTTTAGATTGGGCAAAAAAGTAAGAAATAAAATGACGATCAAATGACAAAACATGCGTCAGATTAACCCGGCAGTTGCTGGGGTATTTCCCCATCCGCCGTTTGCCGGGGGGGGGGGGGGGCGTTCAACGCCCCCAGCCGATAACTCGCGAACAAATAGGCGCAGCAAAACGCACGAGGCGCGGCAAACGAAAGAAGAACGCGACGAGACGATTCACATGAATACTTTAAAGTTGAATTTCGAGGTCACAGGTCGGGTCAAGGTCAGGTCAAACACTTGAAATCGGGCTTTCAGTAGCATGGACTTTAGAACCTCGCAATCGGTGCCTCGCGTTTCGCGTTTCGATTATATCGTCATCAGTTGGTCCTAAATAAATTCAGTCATCAGTTGGTCCTAAACAATCTGTCACAACTGTCACAACCCTTCATATAAGTGCTAAAAGAGTGTCAGATCAATGTAGGGGTCAGTCAAACATAGGCCACTGGCCAGGGTCAAAGTCAGGTCAATCAGGTAAGCACATAACCCCGAAAATTAAAAATGGTACCTATTCGCAGCCCATGCATGACACATGTTTTATGGGTACTTTTGGGCGTAGAACACGATGGTGACATTCATTTTATCATACGAGTACGTGGCTGGTTGAAAAAGATCAATTTCAGAAATGCATGCATCATGGTCGTGAAGTAGTCACGAGAAATTGCCATCATCATCATCATCATCATTTATTTCGTTTGGAAGCTCCATGCACTCACGGCTTTTCAGTCCAAGTGTCATACAGTAAATAGGTAGGCACATATATAAAGCTAAAATAAACACTTAAGCTAAAAGTAAAAACCATGAAAAGCATGGGACTTAAAAAGTAAAATGCATATCGGTACAAATGACCGAAAGCTACGCGCACAGTGACTAGTAACCATTGAGTAATAGTCGACAACGCCTGCGACAAGTGGCCGACGTGCGTGACGACCGAATGTCTGCTGGCAGCGAGTTCCAAACGTCACAGGCGCGGTAATAAAAGAACTTGCGAGCATGTTCGGTGCGGACCCTCGGCAGTTCGAGCTGCATATTCTCAGTGGCTCGAGTCTGTCTGCTCGACACGTCGCTGCGTTTTACAAACCGCTCAGAGAGGCACTTCGGTGCATGAACATTATTCAACAAGTAATGCACAGTACTGCAGTCATTCTCCGCCACCAGCCTGTCTATATGGGGCCAGCATAGCTCTGCCAACAGAGGCGTCACATGAGCCGAGCGTCGGACCCCCATGACGACCTGTGCACAGTGGTTTATCACCTTCTGAATACGGTGTCGCTGCACGACGCCACATCCCGACCACACAGACATACAGTATCGGATGTGGGGGAAAATTAACATCTCCACGATCATCTGCTTCACGTTTCGCGGCAGGCCGCGAGCGGATCTGGACAGTCCCCCTAGTGTGGCATAGCATCGGCGGATGACCGCGGTCACATGCGATTCAAAAGTCAGTCCGGAGTCGACTACCACACCGAGAATCTTGGTCGCTACAGATGGACGAATCGTCGCACTACCAAATTTAACAGTAAATTCTGTGTCGAGTCGGCGCCTTTGTGACTTTACAACAACAAGATCTGTTTTGGTGGGATTGATTTTCAAACAGTTTTGAACAAACCAGTGACTCGCGATCTCTAAAGTGCTCTCTACATCTGATTTGAGTTTTGGCATGTGCTTTGGTGATACTCTATGCAAAAACTGAACGTCATCGGCGTACATAACAGTTTTTGTGTCCAGGTACGATGCTAGATCATTCGTGAAAATCAAAAACAGGATCGGCCCGAGCAGCGACCCCTGAATCACGCCGTGAGTGATCGGTCTCACTTCCTCACCACCCCGAACCACCTGACATCTGTCGGACAACCAGTCACGGAACCAGTGCGCGTCGATTCCATACCAGCCCAGCTTTTCCAGGAGCCGGGGATGCTGGACACTGTCAAAAGCCTTACTGGTGTCAGCGGTCGTCAGACACCCTATGAGGCCGCCATCCAGGCCTTCCATGAGAAAACTGGCAGTGTCCAGCATCGCCGACTCCGTGGATCGGCCAGGCCGGAACCCGTGCTGCGTCTCGGTCAGAATGTCGTGCGCAAGCAGGTAGGCGATGAGCTGACCGCACACAACACTCTCCGCCACCTTAGCGACAGTCGGCAGCAGCGATAGCGGACGGTAGTTAGACGGGTCGTCTACTGGCCCCGACTTGTGCAACGGCAGTACACGGGCAACCTTCCACTCGGCTGGGAGCTCACCAGACACGAGGGACGCGTTAATAATGTTCAGCAGGTGCGGTCCTATCACTGGGAATGTCATGCGCAGCATGCCGATCGTCACCCCGTCATCGCCACTCGCCCTCGATGTCGACATGCGCTGGATGGCAGCCGACAGTTCAGGCAGCGTCACTGGGCGAACACGGAAGGCACCGCTCACTACACGGGTCGGCCGGGGCGACAGTGGCGCCACCACGCGCTGCGCCTCCTCCAGTGCGGCGGCCACGCGCGGGCCGACGGCGGCAAAGTATCGGTTCAGGCTGTCCGCCCAGTCAGTACCGCTCGGAGCTGATGATGTAGATGGTGTTGCTGTCCGAGGTGAGATGAGAAACCGTCTGATGTCCGTCCATGTAGTGCGCCGAGACCGACGGAAAGACGATAGGAAGAAGGCGGACTTGGCGTGGAGCTGAGCGCTCTTCACGCGGTTGCGGCAGAGCCGGTACCGCTGACTCGCCAGCTCGTCAGCCGGCCGCTCTCGCCTCTCCCCGTCCGCCAGGTCCCGCTCTCTCATCAGAGCTCGCAGGTCGTCGCTGTCGGTGAGCCATGGTGCAGGTGCATGTCTCGGCCTGATAGTCTTCTCCGGCATGTGCCTGTCGATGACCGGCGACCACACGGCGAGCCACGCCCTCCATTTATCGGCGGGATCAGCCGATCCGTACACAGCCGTCCAGTCGGAGACCAACAGGTCCAGGCAGAGAGCGTCAGGCACCAGGTCCCGCGTCGATCTGATCGTGACCTCGACGGGACGGCGGCGCTCCCGCTGCAGTGTGGTCTCGGCGATCACCAGGTCGTGGTCCGACCAGCTGCACGGCTCGACCCTGGCGGTGGTGACGTCATCAGAGGCACGCACCAGGACGTGATCGAGCAGGGTCCCAGACGCAGGTCGAGTCTGACAGGTCACCAGCTGCTTCGTGTTCAGGTCGCTGAGCATCTGCAGATACCAACGGACGTCGGGCTTGTCGGGCTGTAGGCTGTCAAAATTCGTATCACCGAGCACGAAAATCGGCTTCCCGGTGCTGATGACGTGCGCCAGCTGAGTCTGGAGATCGTCGAGAGCGGCCGCCACCGGAGCGCTCGGAGGGCGGTAGAGTACTCCGACGATAGCCGTGGTAGTGCTGCGGATGCTGATCCACAGCGATTCCAGCTGGGAGTCACCCGCCGGCACCGTCAGAGTCTCCGCGCGCAGCGTGGCACGAACGAGGATGCAGACCCCACCTCCCCTCCGGCGACCGGGTCGCGCAGGCCGATCCCGTCTCAGCACGGTGTAGCCCGGGAAGATGAGAAAACTGTTGTCGATGTTATCGGTAAGCCATGTCTCACTGAGGCACAGAATGTCAATGGCCTTCCCCTGTAGGGCGTAGTTAACTTCATCCATAGATGGCATCAGTGACCGAACATTTAAGTGCGCTATCCTCAGCGGTGGGCGGGTCGTTCGGCGCTGCTGGCGCCCTCGGCTGTCGCCTCCTGAGCTGATGGTGAATCTGAGGGCCCTCTCGGTCTGAACCGCAGTGAGTCGCGGCGGGTAGGTCAGGCACCGGTCATAGGCGCCACCCGGTGGGATCCCGGTATCCACCGGCCGACGTGCTCTGCCTCTCCGCAGCTGGTGCCTCCACCCGGCACGGCAGCCCCGGTGGGTTCTGCGGACGGGGCGCGCTGCGCCGGCCGGCCGGCTCCCATACTCTCTCCCGTCAGCTCCGGTCGCTCCGATGAGCCGCGCCGGGGCGGCGGCGCCAGCGCCAGCCGACCACGGTCGGCGGGGCGCATGCGCCTGCCAGGCCGGCCGCAGCAGCGGCCGAGACGCGCCGACCGCCACCAGGTCACGGGTTCCACCGTACCAGTTACGGTAGAGCTCCAGCGAGCGCGCTGATTGGTTGAGCGCGCTCCACCGAAACCGGTAGAACCGCGATCGATCGAGCGAGGCCCCGCCCATGCCCGTGCGCAGCACATCACAGCGCGACAAACGACACAATAAGAACACTGAGAATGTCACTAAAACTTGTAGCCACTGCATAGAAAGTCACCTCCTCGGTAAAATCACTTAACTGTCTCCATCTCTGCACGGTTTCACGGTCGTGGAGCGTCTCCTTCCGGGCAAAAACACTCAAAATACGGAGCTCACAGTATGGCGGCCGCCGTAGTCAGGCGCCAGCCCTGTACGGCCAACATTCAGTTCAAGATTTTGGAAAATGTAGAACGATGATCAAAAACCATAGATAGCCATTTGATTTGCCATGGTATTGGCAGTGTAATGGCGTTTACAGCATGTCTGTATGTCTGCTCTGTCGGTGGATATCCATATCCATACTCCAGGATATCCATACACGTTTGCACGATATCCATACTCCAGGTGCAGGGGCGAGCAGTTACTTCTTACGAGGGGTGCGGAGTCGAAGTCAGAGTCGGAGTCAGAGTCGGAGTCGGAGTCAGAGTCGCCCAGAGTCGTGGCAACGAGCCAGGAGTCGGAGTCGGAGACGGGGTCGGTCAGGAGCCCGCAGTGGAAGTCGGAGTCTGTCCGAATCGGAACAGCTCCATCACGACTCCGAAACACTGGCAGGGGTCCGGAGTCGGAGACAGAGTCGGCCGGAGTCATGGCAACGAGTCAGGAGTCGGAGTCGTAGTCGGAGTCGGATTTGGCGCCACCACGACTCCGCAAACCTGCTTCTTACCATCATTTATAAGGATAGGCGATTGCAAGACTGACGAGCCGACCTGGTGCTAACGAAGCGACGGGTAGGTACGCCTCGGGAGATGAAGCTTCACGGACGATTTTGCGCACAAGTGCGCAGTCTGCTTTTACGTTCCCCTTACGCAGAATTGAACAGAGATTTATTCTGCCAAAAAGCTCAATGGAGGTCGATGGAGAACTTTTTGTATGTCCAATGAAACATAAACGTAATTTTGCAAATATTGCTGTGGTGACACTGCAAACAGAATGCAATGCCGTTCCTGATTTTGAACACGCATGGGAAAAAGAGTCACTCCACTCGATAGCCAACATAACAAGGATTATTTTGATATATAATAATCCAGTTTTACAACGTCATGGAGGTACTCCACATGCTATCACCAGCGCGGTTGTTTAAACCTTTGACGGCGCACCAAAAAAGCCACTCTCAGAAACTCCCGATTCCACGTACAATAATGGAGACTAAATGCGCAACTAAATAATTTTTTCTGCCCAATTCAAAACATTTCATCAATTTCCAACAGAATGACACCCCAAATATACATAAATTCCGAAATTGCCCACGGCCATCCGTGAGGCCGTTTCCAACCATAGTGCAGCGGCGCGGCCGCCCGGGCCGCCCGCTGCGCCGCGGCACCCGACCGTGCCGGACGAAAACTTCTGTAGCGCCGGTCAGCCCTGTGCTAGCGCCTTAATTCTTTCGCGATGCGACTCAGAAATGATTAGGGAATGCTATGATATGGTGCACTAACGGGCACACACTGTGGGAAGTGCTGTAGATGAATTGAAAGCAAATATTGTTGGTAAAAAACTGCGGTTGCAACATGATTACAAATAGTTAGCTCACCGCCAAACCAAAATAGATACGGCTTTTTATGACGTGGCATTAGAAGCAGCAGGTTTCGGGGAGCATTTTCATGTATAATTCTTGCAGTTTGTATGACATGAACGCACGCTAGCGGCACTTGAATTTCAAGTACCTGACAGTCATTTTACGACATCGAAAATGTCTCGACTTCTGACAATCCTACACGAGGCCGGTTTTGACAAAAACATTAAAATCATACTTTTTCAGACACCCCAAACATTTGCCTGACTGACCATATTACGATTTATTCGATTAAGCGAACTTGAATTTTGGGCCTTTTTCGTATTTATGGCCACTCGTGAACCCCATTTGCATCACTGTGGAGCGGAGCGGAGGGGCAGCTGGCACGATGACGCGCGCTTCTCAGAATCGGCCGCCGAGGTCACGCATTGGCGAGGCCACCCCGCTTCAGCCAATTCTGGACGGTTTCGAGCCGAATACCCGAGTCAGGAGCTTATTCAGCGTCCTAAATAAGCTGACTGATCTGGGCTGATCTGCGATCTCGTCGGTCATGCCGTTCTTCAGGGTTTTTGGGAGATATTCCCACTTTGCGAAATTCCTGGATCATTTGTTATGACGGGGCTTGAATCATCAATACCTTCTTACTTTACATTCCATTGATGGCAAATTGACTATCCATAGGTGCTTACTGAACACTCGTTTTTTTTCTCCTCTTTGTTTGAGCCCGCTATGGGTGAGGTATTAGAATGTGCCTGCTGATCGACCTTTTCGAACGGAGCCGCGAACTGCTGACACTGGCCTTGCCTGTTACGCTCGCCGTCTCCTGTAACCAAGAGGAGCGCTGTGTCACCCTCCCTGACTGTGACACCCTCCCGAGGTCGGGCCGTAGAGGTCACTCCCCCCCCCTCCTTCAGCTGCCGACCGCCGCGCCGGGTTTTCCCGAGAGGGGGAGGGGGTCACCAGCCGCCGGTGCGTGGTCCTCCGCCGCCCCGCCCGGCTGACCTTGGTAGGAGGGCAGAGTGCGCGGAGGCGGCGGGGAGAGCGCCGGCGCGGCCATGGGCGGCGTTTGTGTGCCGAGCTGCTCGTCCCCGAGCGCCGCTGTCGGTTTACTATGCGGAGGGGGGGGGGGGGGGCGTGCAGAGAGCACGGTCATGGAGTACGGCGGTGCCCGCGGCGTGACCGCGGCAACCGGAGCAGCTCACATGCCGCACAGCTGCGGGGTACGGACGACCCTGGATTAGACCCAAGGAGGCATCACTTATCGAGGAATGTCTGTTTTTTAATCACAATCTTATATTGGCAAAGAATGTATAAGCTGTTCTGCATTGTAATAATGTTTCACATCCTTGTTAACGCTACTCCACCATTTGCTCGTGTCATCTGACGCCGCTCTCAGGGGGCTGACCGCTGAAATCCGGCTCCGCTTCTACCTTTCAGTGGCTGGCCCGCCGCTGAGCCTAGCGCTGGCGTCACCCATTGTGATCGGTCCGTGCCTCGTGCGATCCGCAGCTGGCGCTGTAACTATTTTAGCGCCTTGGACGCCAATAGCCGTGCCGGAGTAGGCTCACTGGTCCCCCCTCCCCATCGCCGTGAATATGGCGGGGTTCACTGGCTTTCCCTCCCCTCCAGTCCCCCTCCCCTCTCCCTCCGTGACCTGACCCGTCCGCCCTTCAGACGGTGGCGTAAGCTTAGCTCAGACAGGCAGCAGCAGCGAATAAGCGGCTATTTCCTGCCGGCGTATTGGCACTGGGCTCGCACGCTCAGTGGGGCAGGCTGGGACAGCGACCCGGAGTTCAAATACACATACAAACATACGGACGGACGCGCAGTGGGGCAGGCAGCCGCTGTTTGTGAGGCACTAACGGAGGGCTGCCGGTGCCGCTAGTTGTAAGACATCAACGGACAAATGATGGAAGCCTGAGAAGTGCATGTTTCAGGGAATGCGCAATAGCTGTGGAGCCTAATTTCCCATTCATTGCAAAATATATCCGATTACACAACAGCCCACAAGAAAATTGAGCAATCGTTGACATTTTCTTTCGACTCCTTTGTTCTTCATTCATATAGGGTATGTCTAGCTGAGCAGTGAGCATCGACCGTGGTCCTAGGCTAATGGCGAATTTCCCGGCTACCTCACTGATATGGCTGGCGTCGCCTCCGATATTTCTTATCGACTAATCCGCCACTCCCTCTCCCCTATCTGATATCTTACACTGCAGTACACCTAGCCCTGAACAATAAGAGTTCTTTATCTGTGAGCCTGTTTTGACTCACCCAGCTGGTCTGGTTGTGCTGGTCACCGCTTGTCTGACCTGACCTTATCTGACCCGACCTGACCCGTGTCCTCCCGGGCAGGTATGCGCGGCCTGGTAGACGACCGGGCTGTCTGATCTGACCTGACCTGACCTGACCTGTGTCCTCCCGGTCAGGTATGCGCGGCCTGGTAGACGACCGGGCTGTCTGATCTGACCTGACCCGACCCGTGTCCTCTCGGGTAGGTATGCGCGGCCTGGTGGCCGACCCGGAGGAGTGCAGCATGCAGGACCTGCCGCGGCTCACCGAGCTGGACACCCACCTCGCCATCTTCGTGCTGGCCACGTACGGCGAGGGCGACCCGTCCGACAACGCCCAGGAGTTCCACGAGTGGCTCAAGGAGACCGACGTCGACCTCTCGGGGATCAACTACACGGTACGGGCGGCTGGCGGCCGGCAGCGCGGCCGGGCGGGACAGCGGAGCGGCGGGACGGGGCGGACGGGCGGGACAGCGGAGCGGCGGGACGGCTTAGATGTTATGTAACGCGGCCTGGTCAAGTGGCTTATGTAACTAATTTGTACATCCCGAGGGAGCAGCGAATGGTTGAGAAAGGCGAGGATGAACAGCTGCAGAGAACGTGAAATGAAATGTGGCTAGCAATGATGGTTTCTACACTGTTCTATAGATTGTTGTCTATTGTTTTATTTGGAATCGCTGCAACGTTATCATTCTGCAAGAATATGTCACTGTTAGCAATTAAGTGGTCCCGTGTCAATCCGTGTTTCCCGCCCGACGATTCTAGCGGCGCCGATGGCTGCGATGCCTGACAAGTACCCACCCCTCCCGTCAGGTGTTTGGACTCGGCAACAAGACGTACGAACACTACAACGCCATGGGGAAGTTCGTCGACCGCCGGATGGAGGAGCTGGGAGCCACGCGTGTGTTCGAGCTCGGCCTCGGCGACGATGACGCCAAGTGAGTGGCACTCGACGGGTACCGAGCGCCAGCACTCCCGCCCTGTGCTGTCCCGTGTCCCGGTGTGCTCCGTTTGCCTCTCTCCCTACTCTTGCACACTTGCTTCGGTGGAAAGGCAGAATGTGGTGATATTTTGCAGCGCTTTGCTACAAAGTGTTCTTATTGTCATCTTTGAACGCTAGTATCGAACGCCTTTTCTCTAGTATCGGCTAATGAGGCGGTGCACCATGATTCCGCGTGTTTTGTGATAGCTGTCTGCGCCTGTATCTGTGGATGAGTGGAGGTCCTGTGCTGATACGGGCGTGTTCTGTTGGCAGTATCGAGGAGGACTTTCTGGGCTGGAAGGAGCGTATGTTTCCGCACGTGAAGGAGTACCTGGGCATCGAGGACTCTGGCGAGGAGGAGAAGCGCCAGTACGAGCTCAAGGTGCTGGAGGACGCCAACCACAACGACATCTTCAGCGGCGAGGTGGCCCGACTGCGCTCCTACACCAAGCAGAGGCCGTGAGTGTCGCGCGGCGGCGAACGCTGCGGGTGCCGCCGGGCAGTAGAAGGCTGTCGGCGCTCCATGGCTCCCCCATGGTACACGACCTTTCTCAGAACTGGTGACTGAGGAATTAGCGCACAAACTAGTTGGGACCAGTTCATGACGAAACTTGCTTTGTCGCCCTGGATTAGCACGTACTATCCAGATATCAGCATTGCGAAAGCGACATTGGCCTGGTAAATCCAATAATCGGGGAACGGTTTGTTGTACGCTCACATTTTAGCCGAGTATTGGTGTCGTAGTGTCTTTAATCCCCAAGTGTGATGCGTCTGGGTATCCTTGACCGTTTTGTGGTGCTACAAGCAATACTCTGATGCAATTTATAATCCACGTTAGAACAGTTAAAACACAGAGCAATGCATGGGTGCTGTTTTATGCTACATAATATTTGCTTATTACCAGCGATTTAACGCTGGTTACAAATTTGTAATAGCTCGATAATACTTTTTGCAAGACGATCAGCTGTTATCTGTTCTTACCTATAAATATTTATGTTCGCTAGCTTGCTAATCCAATATTCTCTGGAGTTTTTGTTTTTACCAGCAGGACTCGATTTCTGAGCGGTCAAGCTTTAACAGACCCCCGCCATTACCCGATGTACTATGTAGAGCTGGCTGGTGTAGGTTAAGGTCACCCTCGGCTCTAGGTAATGGAGGCAGTGAGCCGCAGTGACAGATAAACTCGGCTATGAACCTTGGTAACAACACCAACACGGCACCTATTCTGCGGCACTAATGCTGCACGTTTTCTAACCCTACCCTGAAGCTGGACTCTGGAGGCCGATATGGCGATATTAATTACCTTAGCGGATCCTGTTTGATGTCTGGTCCCCACGGCTGTGTGACGCCTAGGACCCGCGCCTGGCTCCGCTGCTGTCGCTGCTGTGTAGTCCCCCTGATTCTCCTGCTAACGTAGCTCGCTGGTTCCGAGACCGTGTGACGCCAAGAACCCGTGCTTGGCTCCGCCGGTTCCATGTTATTACTGTTGTGTGGTTCCCCGCTGACGCTGTTGTTTGGTTCCCAGACCGTTTGACGCCAAGAACCCGTACCTGGCCCCGCTGCGCGTTAACCGCCGGCTCCAGAAGGGCGGTGACCGCGAGCTGATGCACCTCGAGCTGGACATCGAGGGCTCGCGGATACGATACGAGGCCGGTCAGTTCAAACGACAGCGAGACAACGCTCTGTGGACACAGTTTAACAGGCCGGGATTTATAATACCTTGTGTCGTGTAGTTCCCTATGTTATTTCCGCCAGTTGAGCTTCTAATACTAGACTAAACCAGTTTAGAATTACATTATTTGTAATTTGTATGCCACCATGTGTGCTGTCATATGGTTACACTGGCTCTCGCGATTCAGCTGATATAATCTCTGGTCGGAGCCGCGCCTCGTGTTGTGTTCGGATAAGATGAGCGAGCCGGCCACGGCCATGCTGAGAGCGAACACTGCTTATCTACCCACCAAGGCCGCCATTTACATCTGAGTGGCGGCGAGAGTCGCTATACCCGAACCACGAGCGACTGTTTGTGGCCGCACTGATGCGCCATTTTTCGCCGACCCGGGCGGCCACAGCGGCAGACGTCGGTGTCTTCTCACGGCCGTCTGTCCCGTGCCGCGGACAGTACCCTCGCTCACCGGCGCCGCCCTGTGTCCTACAGGCGACCACGTGGCCGTGTACCCCACCAACGACCTGGCGCTAGTGGACAAACTGGGAGAGATCTTCAACGTCAACCTGGACACCATCATCTCCCTCAACGCCATCGACCGTACGTCACGTCGCGAGCGGAGGGAGAAGGGGAGGGGGGTTTGTGATACCCTTAGCACAGAAGGGGCGGATTGGAACGGGAGGGATACTGATACTCTGAACAGGCTGCGATGTGCGCTAAACCGCAGTCATGGCGCATCCTTCGTGGCATGATCTTTAGGTATGATCTCTTAATTAATACCGGCAAAAGGCAATGTGAGTTAGGCTGCCTGGCATTCAAAATTGGAATGTTCCGCCGACAAACCCCTCTGAGCGCCCCGGCCCCCGTCCTCAGCTGATACGGCCAAGAAGCACCCGTTCCCGTGCCCGACCACGTACCGGACGGCGCTGCTGCACTACCTGGACATCACCAGCGTGCCCAAACACTACGTGCTCAAGGAGCTGGCCGAATACGCCACCGACGAGAAGGTGAGCCGACGGCCGGCGGGGATGGCGGGGTTGGAGGTGGGGCGGGCGGTCGGCGGGGACGGGGCTGAAGTGGGGCTGTTTGGGATGGGTTAGGTAAAGGGACTTGTGGGGCCCATTGTCGGCCAGTACCGACGCTATGATGTGGTGGTATTGTGTCGAACCTATGATTTAGAGCATACACAAATGTGATCATTAGCGTTCCTGTGCCGCCCCTGAGCTGCTGTTCTGACCCGCTCGTGTGCCTCCTCAGGAGAAGGAGCGCCTGCTACTGATGGCCGCCTCCTCGGAGGAGGGCAAGGCCGCCTACCACCAGTGGATGCTGGACCCGTGCCGCACGCTGCTGCACCTGCTGGAGGACATGCCGTCCTGCCGGCCGCCGCTCGACCTGCTCTGCGAGCTGCTCAACCGGCTCCAGCCGCGCTACTACTCCATATCGTCCAGCTCTAAGGTGAGCTGAATCGTCCGCTACTACTCCATATCGTCCAGCTCTAAGGTGAGCTAAATCGTCCAGTGTCACTCCATATCGTCCAGCTCTAAGGTGAGGTATATCGTCCGCTACTACTCCATATCGTCCAGCTCAAAGGTGAGAAATCAGTGTCTCCATATCGTCCAGCTCTAAGGTGAGCTAAATTGTCCGCTACTACTCCATATCGTCCAGCTCAAAGGTGAAAAATGTTTGCCAGTTTCTCTCCATATCGTATAACGATCTCTGATCATTGAGCCCTCAGCGCCAGTTGTCCCTCCCTCAACCGCCAGCTGCCGCGCTCCGCCGGACCCCGCTGACACCCCCCCCCCCTCCCCCTCCCCCAGGTACACCCGACGCGGATCCACATAACGTGTGTGCAGGTCAAGTACCAGACGAGCACGGGCCGCACCAACCGGGGCGTGGCCACCACCTGGCTGCTCGGCCACAAGACCAGCGACCGGGTGCCGGCAGAGGGCGAGCCGCCGCTGCCCATGGACGTGCGCGTGCCCTGCTTCGTCAGAAAGTCCCAGTTCAGGTGGGGTACACTTCTGCGGCGGTGGAGTGGACCGGGCTGGGTCAGAAAGTCTCAGTTCAGGTGGGATACACTACTGCGGTGGTGGAGTGGACCGGGCGGGGCGCAGGGCGCGGCGGTGGATGTTTTAGCGCATTATTGGATCAGTTCAGTGAACTGATGTGGCTTTATTTGTGATCTGCGATGACATCCATACTACGAGTCCCCACCACATAAATCGGCACAGTTACATAGTTAGGTCGGGTTTTGCAGCCGTTCTACATTTCCGATCGCTTGTGTTCGTGTGTTTTCTGAATGCCCTGACGTCCCGCCTGCGCCCTACCATACCCTGACGTCTCGCCTGCGTCCCCGTCCGTCAGGCTGCCGTCGCGCTCCACCACGCCGGTCATTATGATCGGCCCGGGCACCGGGTTCGCGCCCATGAGAGGATTCATCCAGGAGCGAGCTTTCCAGAAGGAGCAGGGCAAGGAGGTGAGGCGGAGAAGGATAGGGAGAGAATGAGGGAGACGGAAGTAGATAGAATTAGAGAGGGAGAGGGAAGATACGGAGTAGGGACTGAGACGGACCGCGGAGAGGCAGATCCGGCCCACCAAGGCCGACGGCCGACCACTCCCGGACCATAGCACGTCCGTGAAGGGACTGTATTTGTGTGGAAAGGCATATCGGGAAACATATCTGAGCAAATAGGTAACACTTCTGTCGGCGTGCTGAATGTTTACTAAGTACGTGTTGTGATGCAGTAATCATATGTCAGGCGGAAGGAATGATGTAGTTTCATATCTTTAAGAATCCGGAGTTAATTTGGTATATGCAGAGCAAGCGTCTTACGAAATGATAATGCTCTGAGCCAAAGTGTTATGATGGTAGAAATAAAAATGTTATCAAAATAACTAAACAGACAGGTGAAAGCATTTTCGCAGAATTCGCTATTGCTGAGCCTTTTGCTCCGACTTATCATGTAAACAGCTATGTGAATGTATAATTGTATCCTGTTGGTCGTTGGTATCGCTCCGCCATCCGATCCGACGTCCCTCTGACTGCCCCCCCCCCCCCGCGGTCGCAGGTGGGGGAGACGTGGATGTTCTACGGCTGCCGCCACAAGGAGGAGGACTACATGTACCGCGAGGAGCTGGAAAAGTACGAGGCGGACGGCGTCATCAAGGTACGGTACCGCTCTGTAGGTACCGCTCTGTATCGCTCGGTACCGCTCGGTACCTCCCACCTCCACCGCTCGCTTCCGCTGGGATCCGTCCAGTGTTTGGTGCGCAGATGAACAGACGAATCTCTGTACGGGACCAGTTTAACCGTGAACGGAGATCGAGACGTTTTACCCTCCGCGTGAGGACACACCGATCATATTCTGAGCAGAGCTGGCACAGTGTCCCAGACTGGCTATATGTATTCGAGTAGTAAAGGAATCTTGTATGTATTCCACTTGCTATATTTGTGTGGTTAGCAGCTTAGTGATAAGTCTTCCCTTTGACGTTAAACGTTCATGTTGTTCTGTTCGTCTGCTGTTCAATTCATCCGATACTTTCCGTTGTATCTGTGATCGGAGGAAACGGTGGCACCATGTCCGAGGAAATGGCGCTGAGGGTACAGAGAGCCGTCCTGTGGCACTGCTTTTCGCTGTTGTGTGCTGAGCCCCGAACTGCAGCTGACTCCTCTCCTCTTCCGGCAGCTGTCTGTACCGTACTGACTCCCACCCTCTCCCCTCAGCTCTCTGTGGCGTTCTCGCGCGACCAGGCGCAGAAGGTGTACGTGACCGCTATACCGTACTGACTCCCACCCCCTTCCCGCAGCTCTCAGCGGTGTATCTGTACCTTACTAACCCGTCTCCCCCTCCCCTCAGCTCTCTGTGGCGTTCTCGCGCGACCAGGCGCAGAAGGTGTACGTGACGCACCACCTGAAGGAGCACGCCGCCGACGTGTGGCGCCTGCTGGGCCAGCAGAACGGCCACGTGTACGTGTGCGGCGACGCCAAGTCGATGGCGCGCGACGTCAGCCACCTGCTGACAGATATCTGCCGCGACCAGGGCGGCATGGACGCCCAGCAGGCCGACCAGTACATCAAGACCATGCGCAGTCAGAAACGCTACTCGGAGGACGTCTGGAGCTAGGCGGGCCGAGGGACGGACCGGCGGACCGGACTGGGAGGGATCAGAGGGACGAGAGGGCCGCGCCGGGACCCCGAGAGGGACGGGAGAGAGGGGGCGGGTCCGCGGACTGGTGCAGAGAGGTCGACAGTCAGGGCAGCGCGCAGGTGGCGCCACCCGATACAGGCGGCGGGGTGGCGAACTACTATCATGGAGCAGCAATGTGCCAGAGGCGCTAGAAATTTGACTTTGTAATGCATGTTATATGGAAACAGAAGATAGGTATATCCTGACGGCGCGATTTTAGGACGACGTTGGAACCGGCATGACCCATATTTTAATGTGCGAGGTTGATTTTCAGCATGGATTTTCCCTCGTTTTAGAGAATGTCTATTGAGTATGTGTCGTCTTGTTTCGTCGCTCGAGTGCTGGCCTGTATTGTGTCTGGGACACGGTCAGGGATGGGTCCAAATGAGCCAGTGAGCTTTAGCACGTGGCGTTTCAGCTCAGCCGGCGCGCGGGGTGGCCAGGGACCAGACGGTGGCTGGCCTACCCAGCCACCCTGGACCTCCACCGTCTGAATCGGTCGGCGAGGTGCTCCGGTCGGGCCGCCGTCTCACACCGGGCACACCTGTCGTTGTTTTCTACATTGGGCGACGTTAGTGAGCGTGAGCGGCCGGGCCCGTGAGCTCTGTATCGTGTTTGTATGTCTGTGTGTGGTGTGCGCGGCGGGTGGCGCGGGCCGACTCTCCCCTGTCTGTCGGTGGGACCGGCCCTCCCCTGTCTGTCGGTGGGACCGGCGCTCCCCTGGCGGGGCCGCTGGGCCGGCCGGCCGGCACCGCGCTCCCGCCGTCACACAGCAGTTCACCGAGCCGCCTGTTATGTGGTGTCCGAAATTACCATAATATACGCGATATGTTACGGACAGTGGTTTTGGTCGGGAGGAGGAGCAGCCGGCGACTTTGTGTTATTACAGAGAAGGGTTTTGGCGGGGGCGGCAGCTGTCACAGGCGGTCAGGCGGAGTCGGCCACGGCCACCGTCTCGCAGCGCCTGATAGCTCGATCAGCAAGGCGAGGGACATTTCGCTGTCATTGGCCGTGAAGCAGTCGGTAAAAGTAAAAGTCTTCCCGGCTCCAGAGACCTCGCCTTTTCCAACACCCGACCGTAAAAGTTATTCCAAGAACCTCTTACATTCTCAACGCTGTCTTCTCGAGCAGCGCCCGTGTCAACCGGAAAACTCAAAAGCCGGAGCCAGGCAAGTTCCAAGTACTTTTCGGCTGCACGACTTATGAATATTTAGCAGGCACTCGGTACTTACAATCCGCTCAGCAGTCTTACTGCCGTGCTCGGGTTTCAGGCGTTCTGCACTGGAGACCGGGGTGCAGACTCGCTGGATGTGCTGCTTTTATTACTCATGCAACAACACTGCAGGCAAGAGCGGGAAAAGACCGAATTGTATGGTGAGGGTATTTTGCAAAGTAGGTACATAGAAAGCTTACATATATTCTTTCATAAGGAGGTAAGAAGCCACGCGATATTCGGGTCACCTCTGCCGCTTCCGGCGGCATGAGCCTATGGGGATGGCATTTTCTTTTTCAATTCGGGTAAGTGTGTCAGAGGGCTTTATGTATTTTGAAACTATGTTAATCGGCTTTTCAAGCAATGTTGACATGATTTTATGCGCCTTGCTTTTGGTATGATGCCGCCGTGTTCCACAGTGGGCAGTGGCTGGCGCTGTGCCGCCGACGCTCGGCCGTACCGCCGATCGGGCCACGCCCGACTGCAGTCTGTCGGCCCAGCCAGTCGACTGGCCGAGGTCGGCCCGTCCCAGGGGCGGCGGGCACGGGCGCCGGCGGGCACGGCTACCGTTCCCAGTGAGGACGGCGGCAGCCAGGCCCATCGGCGGCACCTCCCGTTACCAGCGCCGCTGCAGATAGGTACCGCGGCGAGCTGGGCGCGCCGGCAGTGCGGCGCCGCCGTCCCCGCCGAAATGTGGGGCAAGGGCAAGGTCTGGCGGGCCGGCGGCTCCTGCGGCCGTCCCAGGGCCGGGTCAGCGGCCGGCTGACGGCGGCCACACCGCTCCACACGGCCCGCCGCCGCACCGCAGAGCCATTTCGTAACGCAAGGCCGCCGAGTCGGCTTTCACTGCCGCGCCAGCCGGGCCAGCCGAGCCGCCTGCTGGAGCCGGCCGGCCGTCATCGCCGCGTGAGATCCGCGCAGATCGGAAAACGGTGTATTTCGTCTGACAAAAGGCGAAGAGCAACAGAAAAGGTCGATGTACCGGGCTGAGGGAGCGCGCGCAGACGGCGGTACGTACATCGCGGCATAGAGAACGGGCGGCGGCGCACACTGCACGCGACCCGAGCGGCGCCGACTGCCGGCGTACAGACAGCCATCCGTCGCCTCACAGGGATGTGGGTTTGTACCAGCTGAACGATAAAGATCGGCCCGCGACCTCCCGGCAGCCGCCAGAGCGAGACAGATAATTTGGTAGTCACGACCCAACGGACACGACGGCGACAATCAAATCTGTTAGCGATGGACAGAGAGCCCGTGCTGGGCTCGGCCGGGCACCGCACACAGCGAGGGCGCGCCAGAAACTCTGCTACTCTGCGACACCAGCACCCATCTACTCGGAGCTAGGGGCGCCAGTCGCCCACACTACGCAGCATCGCGACTACCACCGAGACCCCTCTACCGCCGAGACCCGCAGCGGGCACCGCCGACAAACCACTCGGCCCGCGCGGTACCGCTCACACAACTCACTCACTCACACCGAGCAGCGTACGACGAGAAAAATACACTAACGACACGGCCCCAACCCGCCTCCGAGCCCGCCTACCAACGCAACGTGGGACTGAAACACACCTGACGCACAGGTCTGACGCACGGTACACGGGTCTGATGCACAGTACACGGGTCTGACGCACGGTACACGGGTCTGACCCACGGTACACGGGTCTGACCCACGGTACACGGGTCTGATGCACGGCTCACGGGCCTGACGCACGGTACACGGGCCTGACGCACGGTACACGGGTCTGATGCACGGCTCACGGGCCTGACGCACGGTACACGGGCCTGACGCACGGTACACGGGTCTGATGCACGGTACACGGGTCTGATGCACGGTACACGGGTCTGATGCACAGTACACGGGTCTGACGCACGGTACACGGGTCTCACCCACGGTACACGGGTCTGATGCACGGTATACTATGCACAGGTCTGACGCAAAACTTGATGAAAATATCGGCGGCCCACGTGTGGCTCCGTCGCCAGTCGTAGCTCGCCGAGCGGAGAGCCGCGCCGCCCGCTGGAGGCAGCGGCACGTGAACACCGCGACAGCAGATACATGTTCGTGAGCACACCCTTCAATTCGCCTAACAATATAAAATACCCAAACATCTTTGGCTCGCAAAAAGGAAGCAAGATGTCGATAATTTTACAACCATAACATTGGTCCAAGAAGAGGGCTTCAAAATATCGCACCTGTGACGATACGTTTCTTGCTAGGGCCGTTATGTTATGCAACATGAACTCGTGACCAGCATACATGCATCCAAATATCAATCAAGAAATCCTGGATCATTATGTAACACCATGTCATCACATTCCTTCACAGCTCCTGTCCATTGTAGACCGCCGGAGGGAGGGGCGGGGCTGGGTGGGTAGCCCGGCCCCAGCAGAGCCGGAGCGGAGTGCACGGTCACTGTCACTGCCGCGGCGGGACCCGAGCGGGCGGAGCACGCGGCGGGCCCGCACTCCGCCGGCACACGGCTGCTCTGTTCACCCGCGCCGGCCGCTGCGTGTCTCCATCGCCGCACCGTCACGGCGACCTCAGCCCGCAGAGGCCGGCGCGCCGCTGCCTCGGACACAGAGCCCGCCGGCCCACCGTCCCACACTGGCGGCACGGGGCCGGGCCGCTGGTACCGGCCCGTGCCGGTCCGCTCGGCCCTTCACAACACATCTCACTACCGCGCACAGACGCCGATCCACAGAAAAATAAGTACGTCTGTCTGACTGTCTGGGAGGGAGATCAGCTCCCGCGGACTGCATAGCTGGCCGCCCGGCGGCCGGGGCGCGTCGGCCGCGCCTACGCCTGGAGTTCGACCCAGCGGGCGGCGCCGCTCTCCACGAGACGCTGGTTGACCAGAGTGATGGCGTTGTTGCCGTACTGAAACGGACGTCAGCCGGGCGTCAGAGCGGTGCACTTTCCCGCTCGGCCGGCGGCGGAACGAGGAAAGGCAGCGGCGGCGGCCGGGTCACGGGTCACGGCGGACCGTCACGGACCGGTTATACCGCGCCACCGGAACCGGGAGACACGGACACCAGGCAACTGCACAGACCGTGCAGTGCGACACGAGCACAAGGTAACTGCAGGACGGTACGGTACGGTACGGACCAACGGCAGCACAGACGGTACGGAACTGACTGTTGACCAACGACGACACGGAGAAATAGAAGAACGGTTCGAACAAATGACAGACACGGACAAACTCCACAAGACAACACGTAAAAACACTGGTACAAACATTAGTCACAACGCTACGGACAACGCAGATACCAAAACACAACACGGAACAAGCAGTAGTGCGGCACAATATGGACAACGACAACACCGGCACCACGCGCCATGACGCGGGCGGACAAACAAGGCAGGAAACCAAACTGGTTCGAGCCGGTAGAACAGCGCTTAACCCTATTCCTGGCGGGCTCCGCCGGGACAAGAAACTGGCGGGGGGGGGGCCGATTCGGCCCCCCCCCCTGAGATCTCGAGAACGAAGCAAGATAGCGACAAGCGGTAAACGGCATCGGATATGCACGGCCAAGATCTACAATTTTTACTAAGGTCATTTTCAGGTCAGGTCAAAGATGACGTCACAGGGGTCGAAAAAGTCAAAATGGCGGCGCTAGATTTGGAGAGTTTTTCTCGAATAACTTTCGAATTAGTCAAGATAGGAACAAACTAAGGGCATCATCGTGATCCTCTCGTCAATCCGCATCGAATGATGTATATGTTGACCTCGAAAGGTCAAGGTCAAAGGTTGACCTCAGGTCACGTGACCTCGAGGTCATCATGTATATCATTCGATGCGTCTTGATGAGCTGAACGCAATGAGACCATCCACGCGTCTGTATCTTGTTCCTGTACGGAGTTATTGGCCAAAAACCTTTGGTGACCTTTGATGACGTCACATGACCTCACAGCTGCCCAACAGCAAAACAGACCTCAAGGTAGTGAAGGTTGATCGTATATGAAGTCATGTATGGTATATGGGGCCATTCCGACCCGTTTTAGTGGTAAAAACAGGGAGTTGATTTTTCCCCCATTGACTTATAATGGGGAGGTCGCGAAATTGACCTGACCTTAGGTCACCGATATCAAAATTCCGAGATATACAAATTGCCCATACTGGTACCCTAACTAAACCCTGAACAGAAGAAATTGATCGGTCAAAAACTCTAGCTCTGGCGTGATTGCAAACTTTTCTGAGGTAGGGTCACCAAACCGCCTCTGGTGACCTGACCTGAGGTCAGATCAACTCAAAATTTTCAGACATGTTGCGTAGAAGCCTTTTAGGAAAAGTCAGAAAATTTGAGCTTCCTAGCTCAACGCGTTTGGGAGAAATAACCAAAAAAACCTCAGGGGGGGGGCTCCTGAGGCCCCCCCCCCCCCCCGCCAGGAATAGGGTTAAGCGATTCGTCGATCAATCAACTGAGATTGCGTGTCGTAATGATAACGAGCTCATTGACATGAAATGGCCAGCCATTAGAGCGCTCGTTAGGGCCGATATTCGGCGAACAGTACCGCGGCGGGCTCAGCGGCGCCGGGCCGTCCACCTACCTCGGTGCCCTGGATGCTGTAGAGGTTGACGAAGGGCGTGCCGTCCTCGGCGTAGCCCACCACCATGGCCTCCAGCGCGCGGTCCGTGATCAGACTCTCGAACACGGCGCCGGCCTCCAGGCTCCAGCCGTCCTCTGCCACACAACAGGGGACCGGACATAGTGACACACGGCGCCGGCCTCCAGCCGTCCTCTGCCACACAACAGGGGACGGGACATAGTGACAGACGGCGCCGGCCTCCAGCTGTCATCTGCCACACAACAGGAGACCGGACATAGTGACAGACGGCACCGGCCTCCAGGCTCCAGCCGTCCTCTGCCACACAACAGGGGACGGGACATAGTGACAGACGGCACCGGCCTCCAGGCTCCAGCCGTCCTCTGCCACACAACAGGGGGGGACCGGACACATTGACAGAGTTGGAGACCGGACCGGGGGACACCGGATACTGCCTTTTTGGTGAAAATATACACCAAAGGGTGTGACACGACACAGTAATTAAAGTTCAAACCTATCACTGGGGGACTGAAGACACGTCCCCAGCGATAAACCCACCCGGACCCCGTCGCGGCCCCTCCCGGGCCGATCAGCCGGCGGCACCCACCTGAGACGGGCATGACGTTGGCCAGGTAGCACTCCTCGGCCTGGAAAGGCAGCGACATGAAGTCGGTGCGGATCTGGCGGGCCAGCGCGGCCGGCAGCCGGCTGTAGCCGCCAAAGTCCATGAAGCGCACGTCCATCTCGTCCGAGTCGGGGTAGTAGGCCACCACCTGGGCGCGGTACCAGCCGCCGGCCACGGGCGCCGCGCAGATCGACGAGGCCACCACGGGTCGCGGCAGCTCCGGCGTCGAGCCGCCGTCGCCGTAACAGGCGGCCATCAGCGTGGTGAGCCGCTCCAGGCCGCGGAACGTCGGGTGCGTGTGCTGCTGCAGGAACAGCTGGCCGGCCGTCACCACGGCCGACACCAGCACGTCGCAGGTGACGCCCTGCGGCAGGTGCAGCTGCCGGAGGACGAGGGGGCGGGGGGGGGGGGTCACAGACACGGCGGGTACAGCGCCGAGAGACAGGCAGGGGTCTGGGGGGCGGGATCCAGAGCACCGGTATGGATAAACAGTCAGCTGTCCAGGGGAACGGCATCCAGGGAGTACGGCACGACCCCGACTCACAGCGCTGGTCTATTTATATCCCTCGCGGAAAACCTGCGCCGTAATGCCTCATCACCCTCTCGGCGGGCGTGGGCGCGCTGTGCGGTGCACGACTCGGGCACCGCTCTGACTCGGCCGGACAGCGCGGCACGGCTGAGCGCGGCAGTTTGTTTGGGGTACAGGGTCCAACCGCTACTCTCGGCACACAGCAGCTGCCGCGGGTAACGTGATTCACACCACCAACCCGACACTTATAGAAAACTAGCAATACACTTACATCAAACAGTCGCTTAAAAAAATACGGAACATTTCTAACATAGCAGTGGAAAAAGGGCCCCTGTGTTCGTTCCCCGCCCACCTGCTGACTGTCGGGCACGGCCAGCGCCTGCTCGCTGGGACGATTCAGCTGCTCCAGCGTCATCGCCGGGAACTTGTTGACGGGAAACTTCTCCCGGATCAGCTTCAGGCAGGCGTCAATCTCCGACTGGGTCCCTGCCACCGTCAGACAGACGCGTTAGTGGACCCATCGGATACCGACTGTCAGTGGAACCACCGGATACAGAGTCTCTACGACCGTCAGTGAGCCCAATGGATACCGTCACACAAACACGTCAACGGACCCGAATGATACCGACCGTCCGCGGGTAATTAGTCTGCAGACAATACGAGGGTCGGCAGCGCGCTACCTTTCTTCTAATGGTTCATAGAACGGCGTCAGTACGTGCATTTGAAGCGATTTGGCGGACAATACACCCGGCAAAAACTCGACCAAGGACCCTGCCTAATATGACCGGCTACTGCGCTAATGCATATTCGGGACAGTAAACCACCTAGACCGGGTCCCGGGAGCTCCATGACAGAGCATGAGTGAGACGGCAGTGCTTACACAATGTAATCGCGTCCATCCTGATAGCGCCGGCCGCTCGCCGGGGCGGTCCGAGGCCGCCACCGGTGACCGACATTTACCGGAGCCGATATACAGGGCCACACACACACACACACAGTTCACAGCGGCCCGGCCGTCCACTCACCATCCACGGAGCAGATCTTCACCGACGACTTGACCGGGTGCAGCCGGATGATGACGTGCGCGCCCGTCCGCGCCTTCAGCATGTTGACGAAGGTGCCGTTCTTGCCGATCAGCCGGCCGCACAGTTTCTGTGCCCCCGGGCACACGGTCACATATGGCAGTTATCGGAGGCAACCAGGGCGCAGTTTGGGCGCAGTACGCAGAGGGGCAACGACACGGAGCTGCGTCCTACATACAGTCTGACATGTTTACTTAGACAACAGGTCGAATTCCCGCCAGGCATGAGTCGCACCGAGCACCACACGCAAGGCTGCAGAGTCGATGGATTTTTGGCTGACTACAACTCCGATTCCGACTCCGGCTTCAAAAATCGACTCCGACTCCAACACCAGCTCCAACTCCGACTCCGTACGGTTCTATTAAAATCCATAGCTTGATATTGAAGTTCATAATGAAGATGTTTTTATCTTGCTTGAAACGATCTTTTGTGCGTTTCAAGGTTTTGCGTTGCAAATATGCATTAAAAATAGCATGCAGAATTAAAAAGCAGGTTCTGAGGAATTCGCCGTTTTCTGCTTCTTTCGCTGAAAACGTTCGTCCAAAACAGCAAAATGGTCTTTAAATCGAAATCTAATTTCAAGCGTAGCATCGTCAATCAAACAGGTGCAGGGCATGACGTTGAGCTTAAGTCGGACTCCGGAGTCGGAGTCGGTAAATTTTGGTGACTTCGACTCCGGGCAGAACTGTCGACTCCGACCGACTCCAACTCCAACTCCAACTCCAACTACAACTACAACTCCGACTCCGCAGCCTTGATCACACGTGTTCTATCATTCAGATACCCGTGGCCATTTTCCATTCACAAACCCACAGTCGTGTCCCTATTCAGATCTCGGCGGTGCCAGCAGCCAGCACGTGGCCCCGGCCGGGCGACCCCCCCCCCCGTCCCCGCCCGGGCGCGGTGCCGCGCCGTGGGCGGCTCTGGCACCCCTCCACGGCAAGCCGCCCCCGCCGCCGGCCGGGTGCGCTCACCTGCGGTATCAGGAAGTCGTACACGGTGGTCTGCATGGGCGCCGACTCGGGACTGGTGGCCGGAGAGGCCTGCTCCAGGCTGGCAGAGCTGCCGCCCTTGCCGCTGTCGCTGGAGCTCTGCGCCGCCACCGGCACGGGGACACACACAGCACGGTCAGTGCGGAGTCACCCACTAACTCACATCGGCCGATACCGCCACACACAGCACGGTCAGTGCGGAGTCACCCACTAACTCACATCGGCCGCCGCTGGAGCGGGATTAGACGGACTTTCTCGCCCACAACGTGAAAGGAAGCTTAGCGGGAAGACACGAGTGTACAGCCCCAAACGTACGGACCATTGAAAATGATACCAGCGTCATCAAATATTGGTTCCCCTTAACTTCCATCTCCAAACAAAGATGTTGCGAGTGCGACCAAAGCAAACAATGACGCAATGTTTGCAATCAAACATTGCAGCCTGGTGGCCGACGACCCGCGCCGTTCGTCCACAAACGGGGGCGTGGCGAGGTGCTGAGACCGCCGCCCTGTGCCCCGTTCCCGTCCCGCCGCCCTGCGCCCGTCCCCGTCCCCGCCCCGCGGACCGCAGCCCCGTCCCCGCCCCGCGGACCGGTGCCACCCTCACCTCGCTGGCCGTATCGGCGCCCGTTTCGGCAGCGCCGCCCGCCGGTGGCTCAGCCGCCTCGGCGCCGGCCGCCGCCGCCTCACCAGAAGGCTCCGGCACTGCCTCGGACTGCTGGGTGGCCTCCTGGGCCGCCTCCGGCTGCTGAGTGGCCTCCGGGGCCGCCTCAGACTGCTGGGTGGCCTCCGGGGCCGCCTCAGACTGCTGAGTGGCCTCCAGGGCCGCAGGGGCCACGGCGGAGACGGCTGGAGCCTCCGAAGAGACGGTTGGCGCGTCCTCCTTGGTTATGGCCGGCTCCTGAACGGAATCCCGCGGCTCCTGACCGTTCGTCTGCGGCTCCTGACTGTTCGTCTGCGGCTCCTCCGACTCTGTGACCGCATCTGTCTCCGCTCCGGCGGGCTCCGTCGCCTGGGCCGGCGCGTCTCCGGCCTCCGGCGGCGGCTGTTCTCGCTGGGAGGCCGGCTGGATGGCCGCCTCCAGTGCGCTGAGGGCGTCTCCCTTCACCGCCGGCTCCGGTGCATTATCATCCGGCTGGGAGCGAGCGGCCTCAGCCGGCTGGGCGGCCAGCGGCGCGGCCCGGACTGCGGCCGGCTCCGGCTCTGCGTCTGCGGACCCCCCGGCGGGGGCTCGGTCCGGCGCCGGCGGCTCGGGCGGGTCCGAGTCAGAGCGTCCCCGCCGGCGCAGGTACAGGCAGATGGCCACCACGGTGAGCACTGGCAGCGTCACCAGCAGCAGCGGACGGCCCGACATAGCGGCGACCCGGCGCTCTGTCTGCCGGGCAGACGACCGCGGCAGACCCGTCAGAGCCCAGACTGGACGTGCGGTCAGCACTCAGCGCTGAGACTGGACCAGTCAGCACTGAGACTGGAAACATCCGGTACTGAGGCTGGACATAGCACTGAGACTGGAAACATCAGCACTGAGGCTAGACATAGCACTGAGACTGGAACTAGCAGCACTGGGGCTAGACACAGAGGCACTGAGACTGGACACATCTACACTGATATTGGACACATCAGCACTGGGACTCAGAGAGACAATAGATAGGTACATCAACAGAGACTGGATAAATCTGCATTCTGCAATGATTGAATACTCAGAAACTGTCCTTGAGGTCCCTAGCTATGCTGTGAAATGGCCGATGGCTGGCTGCACTGAAACAACTCAGTGAAAATATATGAAGCTAAGTTAGGTTGCCATGATAATGAACCACAAAGTGATGCTCTAATGCAGTGTCCCAAAATTGAGTTTTGTCATGGGTGTCAGAGGGGAAAAATACCCACCAAAATGGGGGGGGGGGGAGGTAGAAAACTGCTGATTCGATTAGATCTAAAAGGAGTGAGAAACAACAAAAACATGTATTTTATTCTAAGGTGTAGAATGTTTGATGCTAAACCTGGCATCCACACAACTGCTCCTGGTAAAAAATCCTAAGTTTTCTTGGTTGGGAGTGGACAATTATTCTTAAATATTGGTAGTAAGAGTGAAAAATGAATTTAATTTGGATGTCGTTTCCCACCCAAATCGACAAATTTTGGGACATTGCTCTAATGAGTTAACAATTGTATTGCCATTGAGCTTATAGTTTTATCAAAATGAAGCTCATGAACAAAATTTAATAAAATCACTTGATGGCTTATTTTGCACAGCTATGTAACATCTTTAATGCTTTTTATGAGTGTTTTTTTTTTAATTTCAGTGTAAGCAGAGAAAACATTAACTACTATCAGCTATGTCACACAAAATGCAAAATCATATTCACATGAGCTTGATGATCAGTCAAGCATGCTTCTCAGTTGAAAAAAAACATTATCACTAAGAAAAAAACAAGCTGAAACTTCCTAAAAACTTCCTTAACTAGGTGCCCTAAGGCTGGAACACAGCCTTCACTTATGCTGATCACTTCTTCCTCCTCTGATCAAAGATTTATATACAAGACATACCTATGTACCTATTTTTCTCCGAACGCTAACACTTTGAGATGGGACCTCAAAGCCAGGGCCTATGGGTTGAAGGTGAAAAATATGCCATGCATTTCAATGGAAATGGAGGTAGCAAGACTGACTTCCATTTCCATGCAAGGAAGCTGTGTTCCAGCTTCACGGACTGAGACTATCAACTATGGAAGATTGCCAGCTCACCTCTGCAGACTACCTGAACATGAGAGGCTTGAGAATTTCCTCTTAAATGCTTAACATTAAAGCATCATGATATACAGCAATCCAGCCTCTTGTCAAGCAACACATTTTATTTGTTAAAGGGACCCTCCCACCTTCAAAAAAGTTTATGAATTGGCATGAAAGTGATGTCGCTCGGTTCAGAAAGAGCGAAAACGAATATCTACCAAATTTCACCGAAAAATATTCACCGGTTTTCAAGATATTAGACTTTTACTTTTGTTTACTTTTTTGGGATCTCCGCTGTTTCTAGCGACTTTATTTTAGAAGTGCGGCGTTTGCGGCAGATGTTGCGCGCAAATAGCATATACCACCGCGTGCTACAAAACGTTTTAGTCAAACATTTAAAAATCGTTAGATATCTGCGGTGACGTCACACATTCAGAGGGGTATTCCTAAGCATTAGCCCCTCTGAATCAAAATGCTGCAATTTTGAAATTCAATATTTCCGATTTAAGGCATTTCTCGATGTTGTGAGTGCCGAAACCGGTAATTGTGAGCCAGGGACCCCATTTTGGCTATCTCAACTCAAATCTAATGTTAAGGTGGGAGGGTCCCTTTAAAATATATTCAATCGCTATTCTCAACATATAAGCACGAACGCAGACAAATGTGGCGGATTGCTCCGAGCGACATGACAGCCGCTGCCATAAATATGGATACTTACAAGTCTTAAGTCACGTTTATTGTGCTTAAGTGCAGGCCGTGACTAACACTCGTCAGGTTTATCCGACTCAATCGATATATAATTTAGCTAAAAATAACGATTGTTTTGGTACACCATCCACACGTGCACCACACTCCGCTTCCTGTTCTTTCCCAAGCCCGCAACTTAAACTGCGAAAAATGATTATTAACTATGAGATGTGTATCTCCCCAAAAAAATGTTTTCTTTTTTTGAAATTTGAAAACAAAGACAAAATGTCATGAAATTCAAATACCATTATAAAAACATTTATTTTTAGTTTGTTATAAGTCGTGCTGACATTTCAAAACGGCGCACAAGAGACAGCAATCAACTTGAACGTATTTGAAAAGAAAAATCAGAATAGTAATTGACGTCATTATTTTCATACAGCTTTGAGCTCATTGTCTTCCTGTAAACTGATTTTGAAGTTCTAATAAGAACCCATTTCTTATGAAAATCTGAATAAAATGGACAGTGAACCATCTTGCTGCTTCATATTCCTCCACTTGTTGCTGATTCGCTAATACCCATATCGAATCGGGAAATCAAACTCCTGCATCCGATGTATGGGCAAGCCAATCTTTTTTTGTTTCAATTAATTTCATTAATAAATGGAAATTTAAAATTTTAATAATGTTTCAAAATGGTCAACCTTTTGCACACGTTTTTTTGCGAAACCATTTCTTCCTTTTTTATTTTATAAAAAATATTATTGACGTCATCAAAAGAGTTAGCATTTTCACCATAATTTTCACATTCTCAGCAAGGTTTTGTATTTATAGTCACCGTGGGTTTTGTTTTACTTTCAACTATAATATTGTGTCATACATGACAATATTACAGAATACAAAAAATTGATTTCTCTTCAATTCGTTTCCATTTTTGTGCTTTTACTGTCTGCCTGACCTGCCAATATTGAACGCAGTTGCTGTATTTAGAGGGATTTCTTCTACTCTAAGTAGATTGGTACCTAAGCATAGGTATTTTAAGTCAAGTCAGCACAAACTGTCAAAGTAGGTAGGTAATATATGGCGTTTTTATTTTCCAGATTCAGTCAGCTGGCCCCGTACGATGGCGCTAGTAGAGCCATTTAGATATACATCAATATATAGAATATAGATATAAGTACGGAAGTAGATGGATACCTATCAACGTGTTTACCTTGCATTTAGCATCAGGAAAATGAGGTATAATTATCGGTATTTGTGTCAAGATAAGGTCCGATCTACAATTGTGGTGCTGTTGATACTAATATGAAACAGCGGAAATTTTAGGTTGTTACCTGTTACCTAGGTATCTGGTATCACCAGTAATTATTTGGTATTGCAAGGACTATTTATGCAATAAGTCATTTTTAGATTGCTTTTGCTTCATTAATGGCTCTTCTACTATTTGTCATGTCCATTGTTTACAGTGTCAGCCTAAAACATTGAATCATCCCAGTGATCCAGGATAATTCTCCCTGGTTATCTATATGTTGAACACACACTAAATGGCACTGATACAGAAATTAGTAGGTAGATATTAAGTCCTTTATGTATATGCATCAATAACTAACAAGCTCTGCTAGTGCCATCATAAGGCACCAGCTCGCCAGCCAGCTGACTGAATCCAGAAAATAACAAGGTCAGGTAAATGCTGCAATGGCACTTTTTCATTTTTGCTTATAATTTCGGACAATTATTGGCTCAAGATTGTGGTGAGATTACGGATAGTTAGTTTGAGCTAGAAATTGTCGGTCAGCATGACTTTATGAGTTGGCTTATTATTCTTACTAAAAATGAGTTTTTCTACTGAGTGATGTCCATGTTACAGGAATTAACTTTACAGATTAATCACTTTCATTTCCCTATTTTATACTTTAATTGCATATTTGATTTCCTTTCATTATTATTTAGTGGCTAATTATTGATAAATGATGACCAACTAAGATTTGTAATCTTCCAGTAAGGTACCTCACTTAGTGTGGTGTGATAGGTATACCAACATGACACCAACTTCAAAGGTTACATAGCTACCTTCAGCTTTAAAATGGAAGATGGGCATAGGAAACTACTACCTACCTAAGTTTATGTCACTAATAATGGAGGTCTTTAAATGGCCCAGGTTGTTGAGTGCTGATCAGCATTGCCCTCCCACAGAGAGTGTTCCTGATGTCTGCCTTGGTGCCGCGGGCGGCCGGCTTGGTGCCCCGGCTGGCGGGTCCGGTCCGGCCCGGCTCCACGGCGGCAGGCGCCGCTCCGACGTTCGTCAACAAGAACCCGCGTAACCTGGAGCGGATGCGGCTGGCGCGCAAACAGGAGGGCTGGAGACTGGAGCCCGAGAGCCGGATGTACTGGCACAGGTACGGCATCGGTGGCCCGACCGACCGACACCCACCGGACTCCTTCGGTTGTGGTCTGTGACCTCATGAATATGTTATCCATGCTGTGCTATGGTACTGATGTGGAGATCGTTCAACTGTTCCCGGCCATCCCGATGTGGTCTCGTTATATATTTGCCATTTACATGCCATGTACTCGATGTTTTTCTGCCGAATCGTTTGTTATCATCGCGCGTAGCCGTTTGGTATTCCAATGGTCAACACCAGTCGGGATCAGATGTGCTTCCTACATCTTATGATCTTACCCCACGTTCGATGTCTCTCGGACGGCAAACATTCTACGTCGGACGGCCAATCACGTTCCATAATCGCAGCCGAGCTCCCGCTGACCTTGAACGGGATTGGCCGGACGACGTAGAATCTTCGTCGTCCGAGAGGCATCGAACGCGGGGTTAATTTCCCAAGAGGGACACGTAATCCTAACTTTGTATGTCTCTGTAATAATTGAATGAGGACTTTACTCCACAAGAAATCGTTCGGGTCTTGTGGAGGAAATTCCTCATTCAATTATTAAGAAATCGTTCGGGTCTTGTGGAGGAAAGTCCTCATTCAATTATTACATTAGCAAACTCCACATCATGTCCTTCAGTGAATTTGTATGTCTCTCTTACATAGCGCCTCTCCACTGACCTGGCATACAGCAGTGTTCTGAATAACATCTCCTATTGGCGGTATCCCAGTTTGCGCTGTAGGTTATGGAATGCGTCGTAACCTTCTTACACTGATTACCCGTTGGCTGTCCCGTATGTACCTATTTGGACCGCAGCTGCCCGGCTCCGTCTCCCCGGTCCGTCCCGCTGAGCGACCGCCCCGCTCGGCGCCGACAGGGCCGTGTTCGAGGCCACCAACCGGCACACGTCGGCGCACGTGGAGCACCAGGCCGGCCGGCGGCTGGCGTCGGCCTCCAGCCGCGAGCTGTGCGTGCGCCGACACCTGTTCTCGGCGGTGGACGTGTGCGCCGCCGAGGCGGTCGGCCGCGTGCTGGCGCGCCGCTGCCTCGAGGCCGGCATCACCGAGCTCGAGTTCCCCACCACCGAGGAGCAGCTGGAGCGATCCAACAGGGTACGTACGGGGGCCGGCGAGACGGCGCCAGTGGGTACGGGTCACGGCGGCTGTATGTATGTATGTATGTATTGACGATCAAGAGCAATCCACAATCGGCGTGGCGATTACACTCCGGTTCTGAAAACTCGCATCCCCCTGAATTACCCTGATAATTCGAGCTATTTGCAATAATGCCAGACGACTTAGGCACAAAAAATATGGCATAAAGACTTGCGCAGAACTATGGGCTAGACTGACGTCGTTAGTGTTGAAGGCAAATTGTCCCACCCTTTCGCCTATCCAGGGTCCCGTCCGCAGCTGTCCGAATGGAAGCAGCTTTGTGTCGATACACGTTTAGCGGGCTGTCGCCAGATGTTGCTTTTGCTTGAAGCTGTGGCTGAACATGCAGTTTTCGGTGCCCCTTGGATAAATTTTAACAGAGTTCGGAGTCCGCCGCTGAGTACCGGGCCGACAGATGTGTAGTGTGACGCCCGGGTAGCGTCCCACTGAACTGTGCGTCTGCCGGCAGCTGCGGTCCTTTGTACGCGCGATGGAGGAGGAGGGCCTGAAACTGCAGGAGCCGCCCGCCATCAAACCCGAGCCCTGGTGGAGCAAGGACCGCCAGCAGAAGCCGTGGCACGTGCCCGAAGAGGAAGTGGTCGGATAACGACGGCCGACTGCGTCCCAATAGTGATATGTCGCGAGTGTCCAGTGAGTCGCTGTAATTGTACACATTAAAAATGGTCATATGTATTGGAACTTTGGTGCGCACACGAATTGCAATTCAACAATGATCGTCCAGAAATGTTTATGGCCTGGATTTGAAATTAGATAAATGGCCAGCTGTGCCAGCCGTATAGAATCATCGCTCAGATCAAAACGCAAGCACCCAGCCAACGTTTGTTCACTAACAAGCTCGCCCCCATCGTGACCGCGCAACCAACTCAACTTTCTGACATCGCCGCTAAATAACCGCACAACGTGCAGAAAGACGGTGCCCCTGTCCTCCCCAGCCACTGACCATGGCTCCCCGGCCACACAGCAGCCCGCCCTCCCCGCACAGCGTGCAGAAAGACGGTGCCCCTGTCCTCCCCAGCCACTGACCATGGCTCCCCGGCCACACAGCAGCCCGCCCTCCGTCGGCACCACCGGACACCCTCTGTCTCAGTCTCTCCCGTGCCGCCGCCGCCGCCGCCGCGGTACCGGCGGACAGCGACAGTTCCCGATCGAGGCTTTGGACGGTCCTCCGCGCCGGCTCACACCACTCGCCGCACCTCGAAGAACCGCTTGAGGTAGTACACCTGGCCCATGGTCATGGCCACCAACACGAGCGCCTCGAAAAAGGACCAGAGCACGACGCGCGAGTTTGTGCTGTCGTTGATGGCGCGGTGGATCTTCTCGCGCACCTCCATGTAGTCTTGCTCGTGCTTGACGGCCGTCAGCGCCGACCCCAGGTCCTTGATCATGTCCTCGAGCTTGTTGTGGCTCGCTGAAACGGACAGACAGCACAACGTCAAGAGTCAACCTCTCGCTCCTCGACAGTGACCTCGAAGACAACGATGAGCCCGTGTTCCAACTATACGACCATAGCTGCAGACGACCTGGGTTCACAATGGCTCCAAGCATGACATTTTTACATTAACTTCGCACATTCTTTGTGAAGCATTACCTACACCCGAAATTTTATCGTGACGATAAAAATGATCTAAAAAAAAAAAATATAAATACGCTCGGTTTGAAGTAAACGCAAAAAGCTTTCTTAGTCATTCGATATCCAGAGCCAACAGTGCAGTATGCAACTATGAAAATGCTTCGCGGTGCCAACTCGAGACCAACCACCCTCCCCTCCCACCTACGCCGGCGAGGGATGACGCCGAGGTCAGGACCATCATGATTCGTCACTATCCTTCAGTCTGCAGTAGGTTTCCGCAACATCAAAACACATTCTCGGGTCTTCCGAAGCTGTAGTGTAGGAATCGCCGCAATAACCCACCCCGTTTCGAGCCGTCGAAATCGACAGCAGGTTCTGCACCCAGCGCGGCTTCAGGTCTTTGCGTCATACATACCTTCGCCGTCGACTCCGTCTTTCTTAGACGCCTCCCCGAGGTCCATGGAGAACATGACGATCTTCGGCGTCATGGTGGACATCTTGTTGCCGAAGCAATAGGTGAACACGCCGTCCATGTGAGCCGGGAAGGTGAACCTGCCATTGCTCTCCCGCTCCTGCTGGTACACCACCTTGCCGTCGGGCCCAATCAGCTTGATGTCAATGTCCAAAAAGCCACCCTCCACCACCTCAAATGCGAGACCTGTGAGAGAGAGAGAGACAATGTGTCGATTAAATTGATAAGGTTCCAGGATCCCAAATGTTAACTCTGTTCCCAGTCCTGTGATGTATTTCTGAGTGGTCAGTTCAGGTGACACTAAATGTGCACGCACAGGCCACAGTTCCAGTGTGGCAAGAATGCCTCCACATCTTAGAGATGACAGAAAGGAGAGACTGGATGCATGGTGTCTACACATGATCACAGTTCTTTACATATGGACATGTACAGTATGTCTAAAAAGAATGTACCGTCGCCACTACGTGGCGCTGGTGTCGCGAGCCGGTAGTTGGCTGAATCCGCACCAGACCACACATTCCCAAGCGCTAGGTGACAGCTGCGCAGCGGCCGGTAGTAGCGTAAGCCCGAACCTTCGTGACACGACCCCGTGGGGGGGGGGAGAGGGAGGGGAGCGGGCGGGGCAGCGCGTGCAGGGAGGGGTGCTCCGGCAAGCTGGCAGTTGTCGCGGCCAAAGGTCAAGGGGTCACACACCAAGCGAACGGACGCTGATGTGGGTTCGTGGGGATCGTGAACTTGTGCCTTGCGATGCACGGGTGATACGCCATGGGTCTAAGCCAAATGATTCGGGGGAGAGCTGAAGAAAAATCCCTACCTGGTCAACTACGGCGAATAATGGTGCTGAAAAATGGAAAGTATGGGTCAATGCAAGCCTTCATGACTATCAACTTTTCTGAGGACGCAAAGGCCAGCATTGAATAACGATATCCGGATCGAAATTAGCAATGATTTATAACCAGTAAAACGCCTTTTGGGCGAAGAACGAGCGAGCGAGATAGTGAGCCCTGCACGTGCGGAAGGGCGAGAGGGTACTTCCAACGGGCTTGCGCAAAGCACCCTTCTAAACGGTCGCTAGCGGTGTACCAAATTTGAACGCAATCGGCCCAGCTGTTCCTGAGATCTGGAAGCGGCATTCTGCACGTGCGCACGTGCAAACGGGGTCCAAAATGACTTTCGCACGGCACCCTACTAACCGGTCCCCAACCGTGTACCAAATTTGTGCGCAATCGGCCCAGCCGTTCTCGAGATCTGGAAACGCCCCCTGCACGTGCGCACGTGCAGTAGCACCCTAACCGCAACACATGGGAATGCATTGCCTGGTGGGTGCCTACCTGTATGCCAAGTTTCAGCGAAATCGCCCCAGTAATTACCGAGTTACTGAAATGGGAACAAATTTGGCACCTCTTATTGTTGTATTTTGCACGTGCAGTGGGGGTCACTCACATAGATGAAGAGTATCCGACCTTTGGTAGAAGGGATGCAGCTACCCTATAAAAATGACCGCAAGACAATCGCTCAAGCCGCTGCTGAGATATGGGCCTCTCAAAATCATTACTTTTGCAAAACTGCTTGAACACCCTTGACTTTTCACGTGGCACGTGCCACGGCGGTCACTGAGATGTATCAAAAGTAGTCAATTACGGGGTAGAAGGGATGGGGCTACCCAGCAAAAAAGACCGCAGGCCATTCGGTCCAGCGGTTGCTGAGATATAAGCCTCTCAAAAGCGTTACAGGCCGGGCCGGGCCGGGCCGGGCCGGGCCGCTCATACTGAGATTTTTCCGTTATATTGAAAAGACTTCGCTTCGCTCGCTGCGCTCGCTCGCTCGTAACTATGCCCTTGTAGTGCAAGACTGAATAATGACCAGTAAAACGCCTTTTGGGCGAAGAACGAGCGAGCGAGATAGTGAGCCCTGCACGTGCGGAAGGGCGAGAGGGTACTTCCAACGGGCTTGTGCAAAGCACCCTTCTAACCGGTCGCTAGCGGTGTGCCAAATTTGAACGCAATCGGCCCAGCCGTTCCTGAGATCTGGAAGCGGCATTCTGCACGTGCGCACGTGCAAACGGGGTCCAAACTGACTTTTGCACGGCACCCTACTAACCGGTCCCCAACCGTGTACCAAATTTGAGCGCAATCGGCCCAGCCGTTCTCGAGATCTGGAAACGCCCCCTGCACGTGCGCACGTGCAGTAGCGCCCTAACCGCAACACATGGGAATGCATTGCCTGGTGGTTGCCTACCTGTATGCCAAGTTTCAGCGAAATCGCCCCAGTAATTACCGAGTTACTGAAATGGGAACAAATTTGGCACCTCTTATTGTTGTATTTTGCACGTGCACTGGGGGTCACTCACATAGATCAAGAGTATCCGACCTTTGGTAGAAGGGATGCAGCTACCCTATAAAATTTACCGCAAGTCAATCGTTCAAGCCGCGGCTGAGATATGGGCCTCTCAAAATCACTACTTTTGCAAAACTGCTTGAACACCCTTGACTTTTCACGTGGCACGTGCCACGACGGTCACTGAGATGTATCAAAAGTAGTCAATTACGGGGTAGAAGGGATGGGGCTACCCAGCAAAAAAGACCACAGGCCAATCGGTCCACCGGTTGCTGAGATATAAGCCTCTCAAAAGCGTTACAGGCCGGGCCGGGCCGGGCCGCTCATACTGAGATTTTTCCGTTATATTGAAATGACTTCGCTTCGCTCGCTGCGCTCGCTCGCTCGTAATTACATGCCGAAGTAATAGCGCTGCAAAACCCACCTAGTAAATTGTCAAGTCGGATTCATACCGACTTGAATTAAACTATCCTAAATCAAATTGTATATAAGATCTTTATGCTTTGACCAGCTTCGTGACCTGACGGGCTGTGACCTGACCTTGACCCGAGGTTAACACCTTAACTTGATCTCACCCGAAGAAAAAGTATACCATTCGACACGCCTGAGCTAGACAAACACGATGCTGCTAAAATCGATGTTTAACGAAGTTATTTACCAAAAACCGAACCTGTGCCTTGGGCCACTTGACCTAACCTCAGAAGTCATCGGCTGATCCTAGTCCTTAAAGGAAACAGTCCACTTTTCTGAAATCAGTATTTTGCTATTGATTTATGATTTTTTATGCTCAAAATAATCATGAAATAAAATAAAACCTTTTTGTAAAAACAATTATTTTCTATATTTTAATTTAGGACGAACTATATTCTATGTAAAATAATGTTTGACGCGGAAGCTTATTACGCATTGACCAATCATATGGCGTAGCTCAAACCTACGCATACTGCATTGGCTGTAAGCAGCACGCTGATTGGCTGACGATGACGTGGCTGCATTCCTGTGCAAGGCACGCATTCCTCTACAAGGCACTCTTTTCGGAACGAGAAATGGAATATCTTCGTCTAGGGTGATCGTTGAGCCGTAAAAGCTCCTGATTTGTGCTAGTCTCAGCTCAAGCTACGAAACTGCTATTCCAGCTCAAAACCTCATGTTAAAAGTGAACTATTTCCTTTAAAATCGGAGACCAATCGCTGCATTTCGTAACGACGCGCACGATCGTTTCTTTCGTGAGGCTCTAGCTCATTAAGGGGCGAATCGGCAAAGGGGGTTGTTCCCTCACTTCCAACCCCCAACGCCCCTTCGGTATTCAGAAAACCTGAAGGTCCGGTGAGGGTTAAAACGTTGCTCCTGAACGAGGAAGAAATGTAAAAGTCAAAGCTCTATAGACGTCCTGTAAAAGTGGCCATAATAAATAAATTGGTTAGAGATACGATGCTTTTTAAACGACTTCCTCATATAAAATCGGGTGCTGGGACCAATCTTATAAACGCTTCAGAATGGACAGGGCGTCACTGGCTAAAGTTTGGGTGCAGAAAACGGCTATTAAATGCAAAATGGTTTTCATGCATTTCAGTCAGTTGTGTATTGACGTCCCAGTGGCCGAGCTAAAAAAAAGTTTGGTATATAGTGTTTTGCATCTTTTACGCCCTAAGAAACTACACCATCTATTGAAGTGGGCGGGCTTATTTGAATGGGAGGGCGCATTATGCGTCAATCGTGTGCTTTCGTTTGTTTTGGACTGTATTTTACGACATCCACTGCTGGTATCACTTTTAATATTATCAAATGCCGTGAATACGACAGCATTCCATTTATAAGATTGGGCCAATGGAGTCGCGCCCTGCTAGCTCGGTTTTCCGCTCGGCCGCTACGGGCCGAGGAAGTCGGTCTTCGCCTGAGGGCAGGACGGAGGTCAGCGAGGGAGCGCGGGGTCAGCCAGGTATCGCCCAGTGCCGAGCGGATGCCACTCCCTCCCCTCTCTTCCCCTCTTCTCCCCTCCCCACCTCGGTATAGATGGGGAGGGACCGAACTGCCAATGACATGCGAGCGGTCAAGGCCGCTCGCGCGGCAGCGACCCTGGCGGCCGGGTGCCGCAACTGGGATTCAGCCAAGTTACCGATTCGCCTCCTGTGGGAGAGCCAAACCAGGGGACATACTTTTTAGACATACTGTACACCATTTTCTTCAGTATTCTTCAGAAAAACATTGCTAACTAATGATTTCACTGGAACCTAACAAGCTAAAAGTAATAGACAAAATGGTGATTTTCTGGTATTAAAGAGTGGGTTACATCCAGTAAGGGACAACAGTCCGTGGATGCCTTTGAATTGGGGTTGATGGGAGATTTGAACTTGGGACCTAACTAATAGCCATACAGTTCTGCTTGTGAAATGGGTAAGAGCTGAAGGGTTAAGAGGGTAGGGTATGGGTAGGCTAGTGTAGTCATTATTAGGGCAATTGATATATCTAATCCTAACTTAGTAAGAAAATAGCAACAAATGATTCATTATTGACAATTTTTGTCAAATCTGGAGTAGCAACTTACTAAGTCTCTGCTTTCACTAGCTATGGTTGACTTATGAAATAATACATAGTGTGATGTAGTTAGTGCCAAACTACGACTGTAACCTGTCAACACGTATGAAATAAACGTTATTTCTCCCAGACTGAGACAGTCCCAGATTAAGATGACCATGTCATTCATGATATTATAAAAATGTGAAAATTATTGGCAGGCTAAAAGCAACACCAATAGCGTTCAACTGTTAAATTTGGTTAATTATATTGATAATTAACTCACCAAGCTTTGTACCAGATGTTACTTTCTCCATGAAGCATTCCTCAGCATGCGCGTCAACAGTAATCATATAACCATCAGACGGGTATACCAAGGCAAGGGTAGTTATAATGGCAATGATGCTCAGCATCTTGAATGAAAGATAATGGAGACCCAGATATTATATTACGCTCCCACCCAGCAGCCGGCCGTGATAAACAAATATCAACACAGCTCTCGGTATGGGTAAACAGGGTGTATGGCGCACTAAGGACATGTATGGCGCGTTTCCCTTCAATCGGTAAGGGAAAACGTGAAGGATTTGCGTACGTAAGTTGCTGGCGATCAGCAGTCGGAAATTCGTGAGTCCTCGGAAGTTGGGTTGCTTCTTAAGTTGAGCAACACCATATATTCTTGTTTTTCGAGCAGTCTAAGCTCTTGTGTTTGCAATAGAGTTCGGAAAGTAAGAGCATCTATGCATGCGCATCTGTCATAGGGTGTTCACTTTAAAGTTAGTTTTAAAAATCCTACGTGTGATAAAAATTAAGCCAAAAGTAACAACTTAATCTAAGCAGCATGTCGCTTATCGATCACAGCATAATTATTAAATCGGTGCAAGTGGTCAAGACCAAATCGTCAAGACGGCACAGATAAGGTTTCCCTTCATTCGTCAACGAAGGATTTGGCAGCAAAAATTACGCGTCATTTTAGGTTCAGCAGACTAAAAATCGATACAAATAAAATCGAGAGATTCACAAGGCATTTGTCTTCGATTTGTCTTTTTATCATTAAATGAATTTTAACAGTCTTCGGTCTCAAAAGAGGAAAAATAAGATATGTTTCAAACAAAAATAAAATAAAAATGTTGAAATGATGGATGCTTTCACGATTTAAACATGGCGGCCTCCATAAACTTCTTTGTCAACTGCGGCGCCTGCGTGACTAAAACAAAAAACAAATATTGTGTTGCGCAAGGTGTTGCGTGTTGCGAGTTGGTGTGAGGCGGTGTTTGAGAGAATTGCCACTTGTCTATGTTATTGCAGAATAAGCTTAGCTCGGTCATAAGTGCTTTTTAGTTCAAAAATCGTTGTTTACATTAGGTAAGCATTGGACGTAGCCTATAGAGTCAGATAAGGTATATGTAGGAGCCTCTACTCTACGATGACAAAAGTTTCAAGTTTTTCATCAGTTTGAATTCCTCAAGATCAAAGCTGGATGAAAAAATGAAATGTAGTCGTGGCACTTTGACTTGTCATTATTATTGTGTTTTTTTTGCATTATTATTCTTGGGGGAGGATAAAAAACAATCAGACATTATCTACCTAACCCTTACCCACCGGCCAGTGGCCACCACTCCTTCATCCACCAGACTAGATTAGACAGGAAAAAACAAAACATTAGTAAATGTTTTCTATTTCTCATGCATAGATAACATAATACAATACTGCATGCCTACCTGAAACCCTACAAGTTACACCCACCCCTGGGGTCTCACCTCAGTCTGGTCAAAGATCACTGGTTTCAGGTTTGTCTTTGTTTCAGGGCCTCACTATGCCCGAGTACCACTACGACCAGCTGGGAACGGTGGCCGAGCTGTACCCGCTGCACAAGGCAGTGCTGACGTTCCAGCTGAACGGACGCGGCCCCGAGCAGCGCGCCCTCCTCTGGGGACGCCGGTTCGTCTGCCCCAACGGCCTGCCGCTGGCCGAAGACGAGTCCATTGATGGCGTGCTCTGCATCAACGACCAGGTGCTCTTTGACTGTCATATATACGACAACGAAAACAACCAGGACCGGTGTGGCTGGTACGTGGCGCGCGCCGAGTCGGCGCGCCGGCCCGAGCAGCTGAGCTCGGTGGTCTCCAACGCCATGGGCACGGTGGTGGAGGTGGGCCCGCGGCGGGCGTTCGTCGAGTTCCGCCAGCCGGGCCGCGTCGAGTTGCAGCGCGCCGTGTTCGTGGCGGCGCGCTTCTTTGACCACGGCGGCCGGCTGCCGGCCGGCACCAGCCTGCGCAGCTGCGTGTACGAGGACCAGAAGCTGCACCTGGACGCGCAGCACCGGCCCGGCCAGCTGCAGGGCGCCTCCTGGTACGCGTGGCTGGCGTGGCGCGGCCAGCGGCCCGAGGTGGAGCTGGACCGCGAGCCGCCGGCCGAGGTGCTGGCCGGAGAGGAGGAGCCGCCCACCCAGCGGCCCACCGCCACGCTGGCCGACAACCTGCTGCCGGCGCTCAGCTCGGCCGAGAGCCGCGCGCAGGCGCAGCGCCGACACCAGGTCGGTCCGCCGCGCCGGCCTCCTCCCCCTCCCCCCACCCCTAGTCAGGACAGGCGTGTGTGTCTCTCACTATCAGTCTCTCTCCAGGACAAGTGGGGATACGTGTGTGTCTCACCCCCCCCCCTCCCCCGGTTCCCCCCCCCCCCCCCAGGACAAGTGGGGGTACGTGTCGTCGCTGCTGGATGCCGAGTACGGAGTGCTGCTCTGGCAGGTGGCGCCGCGACAGTACCAGAGCGTGCTCTTCCACCGCAGCGCCGCACACCTCTTCGACCTCAACCTGAAAAACTACGACCTCAGAACCGTCTTCAAAAAGGGTACGTCCCTAACTCATCAGGGAATCGCTCTTTTTCCTGAGAACCACTCTGCTTTATAAGGGTGCATGTACATCCAGCAATGTCTCTGCATTAAATTTAGCGCTCGTAGCGTTTTATAACCTAAACAAGTTGCATATGCCATATTTGAGTGTTTGTTTTGTTTTGTTTTTGTTGGGTTAGGCCCTTTCTGTCCAATGAGACCATTTCAGAGCCGGGAGGATGACAGGATATAGGGGGAGACATTGGTCTGGGCAGGCACCCTAGTGAGTCGCCGGGACTGAGCCCGTCCAGAGGACAGGCCACCCAGCCCCAAGGCACTCACTGCACCCGGCTACGGGGTGCGCTCCCTCGGGAGCAGCGGTGCCGCCCCAAGGGAGCAGCCCGCATGAGATAGAGTTGCCTGTCCAGCCCGAAGGGGGGTTGCGGCATGGAGGAGAAGGATTTCAGTATCCTGAGGATAGAAGCACGGAACGGTGCATATTTTAGTGAATTGGCTCTTCTGTATCAAGCCGTTACCGACGGAGTACGGACGGAGTACACACATGTACGACGGAGTACATTTGTGTAGTTTGCTCTCCACTTATCTCTGTGTGGTTTGTATGTGACTGAGATGCATGTCTTTTCTTTCAGGAGACCATCTCCGCTTTGAGGCCGAGAAGGCGGAGCCTTCGGAGCCTTACAAGTGGAAAGCGTACAGTGTTTGGCTGGAGGAGGCGTAAGTGCGACCGCGGGGACATCTGTCGGCGAGCGGGTAAAGTGGTGGTTCCGTACCGGGGCTGTGGCGGTGCTGAGGTAGCGTGTTTCTCATCAGTTGGGCTCCGAAGTGCCGTTCGTGCTGTAAGGATATTGACCTGGCTGTGCTGTGGTGAGGGCGACGTACGTCAGTCAGCGTCGCCTTTATCACATATTCTAGAGACCACGTATGTAGTTAGGGCTGATCCCGATAGGTGACCCCCTACAAAGTTCGCGGGAAACTGCCTATGTAGTTAGTTCAGTCCGTTCTTCGTCTCGTGCACCGCCTGGATGTTGTGCTCCGTTGGGTCGTTTTATTGCTGTGAGCTGGAGCGGAGCTGCTCCTCTAAACGTACAGCGGGACACGATTGATTTATCCGCTACTTAGCTTTCCAAGAAGGGCATTGCAGATGTTTTCTTTCCCACTTCGTACCCCAGATATGGTTAGATGTATAAGCCGGCTGAAGACAGCTGAAAGGGTCCACTTCATTGCATATCGCTCTCTCAGTCTCACTATGCTTCCTTTGCCTTATCGATCATATCATTGAAATGATTTTTGTCGCAGGTGTGAAATATAGCCAAGCTGCAACATTGTTATTAGGTACTTACTGTTAACGCCAGACCCCTTGAGACCCTAATTTTTCGCGATTACTTTTAAATGCGTGAAGGAATTTCAACCAAGCTCAGGACATGGCCGTTTCAAGACAGGCCGAAACTTTTACAATTTAGATATTTTATCGCCATTTCAATATTTCAGGCACTTGTCATTGACTCGTAATGTTAAATTTCGAGCAAGATTTTCATCCGGTGTGTAGAGGCTATCACCAGTCAGCCTGTGATACGTTATGACGTCACAGCTAAGCCCCGCCTCTGTGGTCTTGGCCTGCGGCGGTTTCGGGCCGGCGCGCGGTCACTCGCGCTGTGGCGGGGAGCGGGGGCGGGCGACGGTCGAGCGGTGCCGAAAGCCGGCGGAGTTGTGCGTAGCGTCTTGGCTGACAGTGCCCAGAGAGCGACATGATGACTAAGGAGTCATAAATGCTCAATGCGCATTGCTTCTACAATGCTGATATGTTCGCTGATATTTTTTTTTTTATATATAAGCTGCATATGACGGGTAGATGGCATATAACTGACATAAGGTTAGGAAATATTCACCTGTATTTAAAGCCTATGGCGTTGCAGATAATGCGATAATGGGATGTCGGATGTCACCAAGTAGCTGCCGATTTGTACATCGCTATGCAACCATCGAACAACGCAATAATAAGTTAATTGCCTGAGCTTCACATCATACGGCTCGCTCGTATTTCAAACAGATACCCTACATCGAAAATCGTATTTGTTAGGAATCGTTAACGTTTGTTCGAAGCACGACTCAGTAGTAGGTTGAGGAGTGATGGTCCTCTTGGTCCTATATACAAGAGTCAACAAGAGCCTAACATTTACTTGACCGTCTGCTGCAATTGACTCATAGCACGTGAAGCGTCAGCGAAATTCATAGTCCTTCACAGATGGCAGGGGTGTCGTTTGTACAGAGGTCGCTGATGGGCACGGGTCAATGCCGCAGTCGTGGGCGGAGCCTAATGTCATATGACGTAGAAAGCCTCTATCCAGGATGGAAAAACAGTTAACATTACGAGTCAATGACAAGTGCCTGAAATATTGAAATGGCGATGAAATATCTAAATTGTAAAAGTTTCGGCCTGTCTTGAAACGGCCATGTCCTGAGCTTGGTTGAAATTCCTTCACGCATTTAAAAGTAATCGCGAAAAATTAGGGTCTCAAGGGGTCTGGCGTTAACAGTAGTTTTGTTTCCTGAAATTGCTGTACGTTTTTTTATCACAGACACCTAAAAGGGAAAGGCTGTATGCAGATTTTACAGTTCAGTTGTCTTTGATTGAACGGTCCTGAACTGGTTGGTGTCCATGGCTGAACGGCCCTGGACCCTGAAAATGTGGCTGGTATCACAGGATCCGGCTACGGCCACGCCAGCTCGTTCAGAGAAATCGCGAAAAAGAGAACGTCAGGGGCGGGTTTCCTCAGCCGGGGAGGACCTGGGTCGTTTTTTTTTATCAGATCAGCGTTTTGACATTACAGAGAACAAAGTGAACGTTCTAACTTTAGATAGACGGACGCGCTTACTAAGGATAACAGTGTTGTATGTAGTCCAGCTGAACCGAATCCCGAGTCCTGAGCAGCGTCAATGTCAATGTCTTTATCTCCGATGTATTCGCGGACGCGGTGAAAACGAAACCTCTGCCCGCCTTGTCTCCATCCCGCCCCTGGGTTTAATCCTAATCCCCACGAGCGCTGGCGCCGCCCGTGGCTCGTCGACTGCTGAGCAAACCATGAGCAATGAGCATGCCTACAATCTACATACATAGTCCGCGGCCGGGCCGCCGGTCCCGCTCGCCTCACCACTCGCCGACACCGGAGCCGGCTGACATCCGGTCCGATCGGCGCCGGAGCCGCGCCCGATCCGCGACGACCGGCGCGGCGCGTGGCACATATCCGGCGCACCGGCGGCCAGCGGCGGCGCGGTGTCTCCAGTTACCGGCGCCGGCACGCGGCGCCTGTGCGCGGCTCGTTTGCGGCGCATTATCTGCCGGCGGCAGTCGCGGCGCGGGCGGCCTGCGTGGCGCACTCCCTCGGGTAAACCGAGCCGCGCCGCCGGTGGCGCGACCAGTTTGACTCCGAGCACCGATGAAAGCGACACGAACTGTCAGCGCGCGCACAATGGGCGTCATCACGGCGCGGGATGCGGCGGCGGCGGCCGGCCACAAAAGACTGATTAGTGCGGCCCCGCGCCCGGCTGTAAACTACTGGGGACACGGCGGTGCGCCGCTAAAAACGCAGACCGCACCGGCCGAATGGCTAATTTCAGAGATCTCCCGAGAGAGAGAGAGAGGCGTCCCCGCCGCCCCAGCACCGCCGCCGGCTGCGAGTTTATTCCCCGCGGCGCAGTAAATCTTGATCAAGTTACGATATGATTGCGACGCACCGATGGGCCGTGTTCACTGTTCAGCCATCTCTGAGGTCCGCGAACAGCGCCAAAGAAATGGCCCGGACCATCCATTGACCATACATTGAACCAATTAGTGCTACAACGACAAAGAAAGTGTTTGCTCGTTGTAATTTGTGCCAGCCGCCAGGTACTAGTTAGGTACTAGGTACTTAATATCATAGCTCAGCCATCGTAGGTAGTTCACGCTATGAGGAAGTTGAAACGCATAAGTAAAGTAATCTTGGTTGAAACGCATCCACCCAAAGTGACATTGAAGAGGGTTGTTGCACGTGCAATTATCTGCAGCCGCTCACAGCATAGGTTCCGGTCCCGCGCACGATTCGGCTATACGAGTGTAAATAGCGTCATCATGTAGACATTGTGCTCTCGATGGGCGGTGCCCTGCAGCTATTCATAGAGCTGGTGCACAGCTGATTTCGAGCGAGTCGAGCTGGAAGGCGTTTCGATATTGCTCGTTATCCTGACACTGTCTCAACCGGAGCAACCACCGCCGGCTAATTGATACCGGTGGGGCAGCAGTCTCCGGTGGGGGCAGCACGGAGCTCCACCGTCCGAACACTGTCTCTGTTGAGGGGAAGGGGAGGGGGGACAGCACGGATCCCCACCGTCCGTACACTGTCTCTGTTGAGGGGAGGGGGGAGGGACAGCACGGAGCTCTCCATCGTCCGCGCACCGTCTCTAGTGGCGTCACGGGGTACCCGGCCGTGCCTACACCCGTCACACCGGCCGTGCTCGCCCGTCAGGCGTCAGATCGACTGTGCCCGGGAGAGGTCCGTCGGCAGCCGTCAGACGGGCCGGCCGGCCGGCGGGGCCCGGCCCTCGGCCGCCGCCGCCGCCCCGACCCCCGCCGAGAGCACATGCATAAATGTGAGCGGCCCGCGCGCCGCCATCGTATTTACAACTTGTTGACGATAATGAATTATTGGTGCGGCGGCCGGCCGGCGGCGGTGTCCGGAAGGGCCGCGGCCCGGCAGGGTCGGACCGTCGGACCGTGCTGGCCGCCGGGACGGGCCGGCGCCGGCTGCAGAGGGGCCGGGCCGCCGACATAACTCAGCCGATGATAAACTCCGGCGGCGAGTGCCGTATAAACTCCGACATCATAAACACGCGCCGGCGAAAAACGCCCGCCCGTCCCCCGGCCGGCCAAGGCTGACCGGCCGGCCGGGCGGCGGACGATTCCGTAACTCACGGCCACTGACGCGGGCATCCTCTGCCGATCCGCTAATGAGGTATGCGGCAGGCGCCGCCAGGAATGTCCTCTCCGCGCCGCAACGGCCGCCGCAATAAGTCCTCCCCACATACCTGTTCCAAGTGGGCCGTGTAGCTGGCTGCATGAAAAACTCCGCTCCTCCCTCTCAATCGAGCCGATAAGTCGCACGTACCGCGTGCGCTAATCCGCGATCGCGCTTCGAATTTTTTACGACCGTGAAGCGTAATGGACCGACCACAAGAATGCATTGCCATCTCATTCATTTTCTGCACGTCTGCGGAAAAATTCGGGAACACCCAGCCGGGACTGGTTGGCAAAAAGTGCCGGCCAGACGAGCTGGAGCCGGTGACTCGCCGCCAGGACCGCTCGCGCCCGTAACCATTAATAAGCGCGGGAGGAGTATAATTAGCGCGCGCGCGCCGGACGGCGGCGATGCGCGGTATGCGCGGCGCTCGGCCGGCCGGGGGTGGCATCGGCACCGGCCAGGGCCGCAATTATCGCCTTGTAATCGCCGGTCTCGGCGTCCGGTAGCTTTCGGGCTTTGTTTACCGTCGGAGTGGGCGGCGGCGGTGGTCACAGGTGTCCGGTCGGCGCCCCGAGCGGCGCGACGGCCCCACCGGCGGCGACAGACGGCCCGTGCCGAATTGGTGGTTAGCCCGCACCGCATTCCCGCCCTGCCGCGGAGCGACTGCCGAGTAGTTCTCTCCCGGGACCGGCCGGCGCGCGGGCTGCCGCGGCTGTTTTCGAGGCCCGGAGCACAGATAGCAGTGATTAGCCGGCGCAGCTCCGTGCCGTGCCATCTGCGCTGCGCCGGCCGTGTTTTGGCCGTGACGGAGTGTGTACAGCGCCCGCCGGGACGGCTGCGGCGGGCGCCGGCCGCCCCGCCCCGGAACCTCCGGTACAAACTACCCGCTCGAGCTGCGGATGAGCGCACCGCGCAGATAACGGATGGTTCCATCAGCGGCCGGCGCCGCGCTGCAGCGCGCCGCGCTGCAGCGCGCCGCGCCGTGATTCATGACCGCTCTCGACACCGAGGGCGGCCGCCATCTGCCGTGGCCGCGCGGCCGACGGCGCCCCGCCGCGCTCACGCAGCGCGCCGCGCACGCTCTATTTCTGCGGTCGCCGAGCCGCCGCGTCCCCGGCTGCCAATTAGTCGCTGACAAATCGCGCCGGCGTTTTTGCACCGCCCGCGGCTCGGCGCCGTGACCCGCGGTGACCTCTGCGGGTCGGCGGGGGCGCCGGCGGCAGGGTCCGAGGGTGCCGGCCCGCTCGGCGACTCAGAAGGTACCCGGTCGGCGACCCGCGGCCGTCGCGACACCCGCCTCTGAGCGATGGCCGTCACCGCTCGCTCTGCTCCCTCTCCGGCTGCCGACACGCCCAATGAGCCGCCAAGGCGGTCACGTCGGCGCCAGCGCCGCGCGCACCGCTCTCACGTGCAGCGGCCATGGGAGCTGCGTTTTATGGAGCGGCCGTAATAGCGCTTCATAAACCACGTTCGGTTCGGGAGCCGGGTTCGTGCGCCGCGCTCGTATTCCACCGGCAAACAAGTGGCTTCCGTCGGCGACGTGCGGCGGCGCCGTCAGAGCGGCCGCGGTTGGCGGCGGCTCGACAGCGGACTGTAACGAGGCGGCGGGTGTCGGCGGCGGCTCGACAGCGGACTGTAACGAGCCGCGGGTGTCGGCGGCGGCCCGACTGCGGCGGCTCGACACCGGCTGTAACGAGCCGCGGGTGTTGGCGGCGGCCGGCGGTGGTAATCGATCTGTGCAGTTGTCGGCGCCGGCCCGTTTGAAAGCGAGCCGGGGTCGGAGGTGAGCGGTCCGCCGCCGCCGGAGCCGGTCTCGCGGTGAGAGCGACTCCCGGCTGTCACAGCATAGTTATACCTGCTTCTGTATACCCGGGGACACGGACCGACAGCCCTCCTTACTCCCAGGGACACAGCCGTCTGCACACCCGGGGACACAGCCCGACAGTCCTCTGTACACCCGGGGACACAGCCCCTTGGCTCTCTGTATACCCGGAGACACGGACCGACACTCGACAGTCTCGTCTGTACACCCGGGGACAGCGGGCGGGCAGCGGGTGCCCACCGCCCGCTCCGCGCCACAGGAAACAATATAACCGGGCCAATTTCTTACACGGCGTATTTTCGCGCGGCGACTTGGATGCGTAGGTGAGAAATGACCGAGCCGACTCGGGATGTATAGTCGGTCAAATATGTATCTTTCCCGTCCGGCCCTCCCCTCGCTGGGCAGGTCGGTAACTTGGCTGAATCCGCCGGCCGCTGCGAGTACTACGGAGGGGAGGGGACAGGTTGTGCGGTTGCCGCGTCGGCCAATGAGCGCGGACCTGGCGAGCGGGCTGGGGCCACGGCGTGTTGACCTAATATGGTCAAAGGTTCATGCCCTGCGGGTATGGTCTGCGGCCAGCTGGCCCACTGATTGAGCCACAGCACCGGGTCGCGGAAAGGTTTCGATAGGTATCTGAATTAGAGAGCGGAGACCGTTAGCTTGAACTTGAGTGTAGTCGCTCTAGGTTTGAGATGCCGGGACCAGGGACCTGCAACACCATGATCCTGAATATATTGTGTGGATCGGGTGGCATTCAGATGAAGTTGAAAATTATCCCATTGACTTATAATGGGGAGGTTGTGAGATTGACCTGACCTCAGGTCATAGATAAAAAAATCCGAGACATACATTTTGTGGATATTGTCACCCTTACTAACTCCTGAAAGTTTCATATCGATCGGTCAACAGTTGTAGCTTTGGTGCAAGTTCAAACTTTTTGTGACGTTAGGTCACTCAAACCGACCTGTTGACCTGACCTTAAGTCATATAAGGTCAAAATTCGCACACAGTATGCGCAATAGATGAAAAAACAGGTATGCAAAATTTGGTGGCGCTGCACGCCGCCGTTTTTCGGCTATCTGCGAAAAACCTGGGGGGGCGCAAATCGCCCCCCCCCCGGCCCGGCGCAGGTTAAGATTTTCAGTAGATATGGCTTAACGCTTTCCCATTAATGCCAAAAAAAAATGAAAAAAGTTTTTGCTTTATCAAAAAATAACCGGTCATAATTCGATTAAATATTTCTCTTGCGCTAATCATCATATCACCAAGCATTCGATCGTATCAAGAGCAACCATCTTAATTTTTAGGTCAGCGACCCCTGTTGAAACACCAGATAATCCTTTGATAGCTCATAGCACTCAGTCTACAATTTACACGGCGCATGAAAGCACAGCCATCATTAGACCATCGCGCTGCCCTCACATTCGTTAGATTCCTAACGCATCCGCTTGCTCGCCTCTCCCGGCCAGACCCGCCGGAGCACCCGGCGGCGAGGCCGTCCAGTGCTGGTCTGCGGTCACTCTCCAGCCGGCCGCTGTGTAGCTCCGCCCCCCGCGCGTGACGTCACAGGGCCGCCAGAGCCGCCAGGGCAGCTGGGGTGTGGGCTCAGCCAACTATCGAATCCAGACCGTAGCGCCACTTGGCGGCCGGGAAAGATACATATTTGACCGACTATACCTACGGCTAATCAAGCCGAGCGCGGCGCGGCCGGTCGGAACAAAGGGGCATTTTTTCATTTATCATTGCCCTTTATTTCCACCTCTCAACCCGTTGCGGCTCGGTCCCTGTGAAGTGGTCAGCTGACAAATAGCGGCGTTCACGGCGCGGCCGGCCGGTGGCGGCTATCCCGGCGCGGCGTAGACAGATGGCCGCCGCTGCCGGCAGCAGCCCGGCGGGGAACGGCGAGGCAGCTCCGGGAGCCTCCACTGGGACGGGGAGCCACCACCGGGACCAGCCATCGGGACCGGGACTCGCTGACGTCACTGGGACACACTGGGACCGGGACTCGCTAACGTCACTGGGACACACCGGGACCGGGGTCTACCACCGGGACCGGGGTCTACCACCGGGACCGGGGTCTACCACCGGGACCGGGGTCTACCACCGGGACCGGGGTCTACCACCGGGACCGGGGTCTACCACCGGGACCGGGGTCTACCACCGGGACCGGGGTCTACCACCGGGACCTGAGCCAGCTCCCGGGGCGGCTGAACCAAAGGAACGAGTACCGCACTCGTGGGAGCCAGCTACTGGGCCTCTCACTGGGGCAGAGGAGCGGGTACCTCACCCACGGGAGCTGACGACAGGATACCGGGACCCACTGCTGGGCCGGGGTCTCCTTTTGACGGTTGGTATACTTAACACGTTGAATAAACTATAAGTATAAAGCTATAATCGTAGGGCTCTAGTGACGCGCTGGATGTAGCTGGAGTGAAAGGGTACCCTCCCGTACCTCTGAGCCGGTGGAGTGGAGGGGTGAGGCGGTACCCTCCCGTACCTCTGAGCCGGTGGAGTGGAGGGGTGAGGCGGTACCCTCCCGTACCTCTGAGCCGGTGGAGTGGAGGGGTGAGGCGGTACCCTCCCGTACCTCTGAGCCGGTGGAGTGGAGGGGTGAGGCGGTACCCTCCCGTACCTCTGAGCCGGTGGAGTGGAGGGGTGAGGCGGTACCCTCCCGTACCTCTGAGCCGCTGGAGTGGAGGGGTGAGGCGGTACCCTCCCGTACCTCTGAGCCGGTGGAGTGGAGGGGTGAGGCGATACCCTCCCGTACCTCTGAGCTGGTGGAGTGGAGGGGTGAGGCGGTACCCTCCCGTACCTCTGAGCCGGTGGAGTGGAGGGGTGAGGCGGTACCCTCCCGAACCTCTGAGCCGGTGGAGTGGAGGGGTGAGGCGATACCCTCCCGTACCTCTGAGCCGCTGGAGTGGAGGGGTGAGGCGGTACCCTCCCGTACCTCTGAGTCGGTGGAGTGGAGGGGTGAGGCGGTACCCTCCCGTACCTCTGAGCCGGTGGAGTGGAGGGGTGAGGCGGTACCCTCCCGAACCTCTGAGCCGGTGGAGTGGAGGGGTGAGGCGATACCCTCCCGTACCTCTGAGCCGCTGGAGTGGAGGGGTGAGGCGGTACCCTCCCGTACCTCTGAGCCGCTGGAGTGGAGGGGTGAGGCGGTACCCTCCCGTACCTCTGAGTCGGTGGAGTGGAGGGGTGAGGCGGTACCCTCCCGAACCTCTGAGCCGGTGGAGTGGAGGGGTGAGGCGATACCCTCCCGTACCTCTGAGCCGCTGGAGTGGAGGGGTGAGGCGGTACCCTCCCGTACCTCTGAGCCGGTGGAGTGGAGGGGTGAGGCGGCACCCTCCCGTACCTCTGAGCCGGTTGCAAAGGCGACACAGTACCAACTCCGTGGCTGTGAGGTCGGATTGGTGAAAAGTACCCTATCCATGACTCTGAGATTGAGGAGATGAGACGGTACCCTCCCCGTGCCTCTGAGGGGAAGGGAAGTGGGACGGTGCCCTCTCCATGAGGGAGAGTGGCGGTGGGACGGTATGTCCCGCCCCGTGCGGCCGGAGGCAGCCGCCGGATGTCCTGCCGAGATTCATCAACAATCGGCGGCGGCGCCGTGCCGTCTGCGCCGCCGCCGCCGCACATGTGGCGCACGTGGGACGGACGCGGCGCGGGGCGCGCTCGTTTCCGCGCCGGCTCCGGTTGCGCGCGCTAATTTGCGACATTCCCCGGGTGACGAGTGGCCTCGTCTGACGTCTCGGGTGCTCCTGTCGCCGGCTGACGTCCGCCAATAGCGCCGCGCGCCGAGCTCCCAGGTCGGCTTCCAGCTCACTATAGCGGCGGCCTGCCGTCTCCTGACATACCCACTTATGGGTGAACTGGCGAGCGTGCTGCTGGGTGAACCAATAGACTAAAAAATAGCAAACAGGTTTTGCGGTAAATAAATAATTGCATTGCCCTGCGCAGAAAAGGCATCCAGCCGACGCTAGGAAGCATGCGGGACGGCTGTTTGAAGACGACCTGACAAGGCTCTGTGCTCAGAGAGTCGGTCCTAGAAATCCCACCTCACGAATCTACTCACTGCTCTGTCTACCTACCTACTAATATAGGTAGACACAACGGGCTCCGTAGTTACGGTCCGAACTAACGGAGCGGGCCGGCCCTAAAAGGTCGTCCTGGCCGGTTGGTGGACACCTGTCCCTAGATAAGACTTGTTCTCGTCAGGAAATCGAACTTTTTTGGCCACTCTGACATATGAGCGCACATCAGCATACATACATTTTCGCCTGTTACGAGCTGGCCCGCGCTGCTAAGCTATGCAAATCTCCACGTTTTTTTCAAATGACCGTACCACGCCAAGCAGCAAAAATGTCCAAAAATGTCCGTTAATCCAGCTATTTCTGTACAGGTGACATGTGAAGGGTCTGAGGTCACATGTCCAATTGCACACGACATAGATTTACCATTAGCTGAGCTTACCTTTTTATTAATAACCGTCCGACATTTCTTTTTTATACAGTTTGATACAGAGGAACCAGCTGCCCGGCGCTCGAATTGAGAAGGTGAACTGTGATTTACGAAGTTTTCCAAGTTTCTCAGTGCTTGTGCCAGGAGGGAGCATATTAAATCATTTTTAGTTAAAAGACATTAGGTGGGGGAGAGTGGGGCAAAGCGGCCACCCTAACGCTTGTCACGATGCCAACGCTTGATTTTTAAACTTGGAAAGATTCTTTCTATACCAATGTGATCCCCATTAAGTTGCCTTTTATTTCAACTGCGTTTTATTTCCAAAAGCGTTCACATATGGAAGATATTGACAAAACTTTAAACCTATGCATATTGGCCACTTTGCCCCATACCCTGGGGCAAAGCGGCCACCAGCGTCTTCTTAAGTCCCGATATGAGAAACAAAATAGTTGCCTCATGTACGGCTAGGGTATTTGATGGTGACAAGGTTTAAGTGAGAATGGATGTTTACTTTTATCATCTTCCACCTGTAGGTAAACAAAGAAAGGATTTTCATGAAAAAACATTTAATTGCATTATTTGGTAACTCATGCAACTGAAAAGTGGCCAAGATGAATGCATGACGACACATTTGAATATAAATAATGTTTTTTATCCAGATGGAAACAACTTATGGCCAATTGGGGGGTGGCCATTTTGCCCCGGCCACTTTGCCCCTCGCGTACCGTCCGAGACAAAAATATTCCAGCTTAGCTATTAGTGGGGTAAAAAACATTAAAACTGGTAGAATATATGTACGATAACCATGCAATGCATGGACAAGAACGGTTATAAAAATTCCAAACGGTTATGGAATAACATAATATTCAAAATTTGTAAACATAGTTGGTAACCTGGCAAGAAATGCTTTTCCGTGTTTCACAGAACAATGGTGATGGGCCTGAAACCCCGGTCTGGCTCATTCGAACGACCGTGAAGAGAAGTATAACTGGAAACCATAAATTGGAACCGACGCCAGCTATGAAGGGCTAAAACGATGGGTGGCCGCTTTGCCCCGGGTGGCCGCTTTGCCCCACTCTCCCCTACCCTAATGTCTTTTAAAATGAGGGGACGTTTTTACGTCCCCTCAGTTTTTTTTCGCGAATATCTCAAAAGTTTTTGGTTCACCTGTTCCTACATCTTTTTCACACATGTTGTAAAAATTTCAGACCTCTTCGTTCAAGGTCAGGTCACCAGGTCACGTCAAGTGACCTTACCTTAGAAAAAGTTCGAAGGTTCGCTGTAGCTACACCGAACGAGCGATCACTTGGAAACTTTCAGTGCTTGCTTAGGGTATGTATAAAATGTATAGCTCAGAATTTTTTCCTCTTCTGTGACCTAAGGTCAGGTCAATATTGCGACATATCCATTACGTATAAGTCAATGGGAGAAAATTGAAATGCGCCTCTTTTGGACGAATGACGTTCTAAACCCTCTCAAACATCGGTTCATAGGTAAACATAACACACTGAATCGGAAAAACTGCACCTGTGATCCCTTTGTGTGCCCCTGAGGCCATCTCAGGTCATGAAAGGTTTTCAGCAGTTTTTTACTATAACTTTTGACAGAGGGGTCAGAGTTGTTTAAGCGGTGAAAACACGTCAGATGTGTTCAGCTCGACGATACGGATCGACTGGTATGCAGGATGACCCTTTCTGGTCAGGTCATGACCTTGGCCTGAGGTCAATTTTTCAAAACGACCTTTCTAGACCAAATTACCTATACTTCATTCGACGCGTCTTGACGAAAGGAATACGATGCTGGTAAAAGTGATATCGTGGCTCTCCTGAGTCAAAAGTTATTACCGAAAACCATTTTTCGTGAAAAGGGGCTTTTTTAGGGTTTTTGCCCTCTGGAGGCTATACCGTTGGTCTGAGGTCAAATCTGAGGCCAGGTCAGCGAAAGAGCGTTAAAACAGCTATCGAATGCGCTTTTTTTTCGCGGCGCTGTAGCTCTGTTGGTTCCCGAGTTAGCCGTCGGGTGTTTCAAAATTGTTGAAATCGACAAAATTTGACCTTTTATGAGCTCTGGTGACCTGACCTTTGACCTGACCTTAAAAATGACCGAAGTGTTTCCTTCCTTATTTTTGACTCTCTTTCGATTGCCGCTTACCGCGGGTCGCTAGAGCGGGCCTAGACGGGGGGGGGGCGTGAAAACGCCCCCCCCCCCAGCACTCTGTAGAAAGTTCAGGCTACCAGCGCGGCGCGGGTTAAGGAAGTTAAAAGCAAAACACTTGTTTATTGATAATTCCGAGCACAGCTGTTCATCACAACACCAAGTTGAAAAATTCCAAGTTTCTTAACTTGTCATTCTGTATAACGAGTAGTATACTCGTATGTCATTCATTTCACACTTAGGTACCTGTGTGCGATTTTTTTTTTGGCGAATGTTACATACCTACACATTACACAGCAATAACATTATTCGTAGGTGCTTACATACATCGGATATAATGCGTTGGTATTACTCATGCCTACTGGATTCCGGAAAATATATAAAAAGGCGACAAGTAAGTCTCCACGTTAGAATTCCCCTCGTCAAACACACCCCGACGGCGTGGACTCCCCTCTTGGCCCCGTCCCCCTCACCCCCCCCCCCCGTTACCCTCGGGTCATCAGTCTCCGGTTACAAAGATAATGTTGGCCGCACGGTTTCACGCTGGATGCCGCTCAAAGGACAGCGGCAGCTGCGGCGCAGCGCTCTGACGGCCGACGGGCCGGGGGTAGGTACCGCCGATGAGGGGGCACCTCTGGGCCGGGTACCGCCGAGCCGGGGACACCTCTGGGCCGGGTACCGCCGAGCCGGGGGCACCTCTGGGCCGGGTACCGCCGAGCCGGGGACACCTCTGGGCCGGTGTGTTGAATGAACAAGTAACAAGAGTTACTTGTTCATTCAACACACGTCGACGACTGACGAGGGAATAGACACACGATGCCTATTGCCGATAAAATTAATTTCGTATGTACAAGCTTGGTATCAACAGTTATTACAAAAAGCAGCATTGTCCACAAAAGAATCAATTTCGACGGCTTTTTCCGTCTGGAGATTAAGCCGCAGACATTTAAACCCGCTGCCTAGCACATTAAACCAAGTCCCAATGTATTTACTATATTATTCGTACAACTTGCCCATATAGGTACCTACTTCTGGTAAAAATGCTTTGAGACTAAATGAAACTCGAAACCATGACTTCTGACACTCGGATCGTAACGTTTCCACAAACATGTCTGTTGCAAATAGCATTCCAATGCCACTCCACTTGAGGCACCTGGAACAAGGTCACCTGAATCACGACCCGGTCGACCTTTTGTGAGTCCAGATCCAGCCGCCTGTGTCTAATGGCTCTGGCACAAGTACCTATGTAAGTACAAGTATGTGGCACAAGTATGTCTGGCACTCGAGGCACAAGTATGTATGTACAGGTCTCGCGGGTTTTAGCGGTAGGTTTTGCACCTAGAAAATTTAGTGTACTTCAGGCTATATCTTCGTCGTCTTAAGCTTTTAAGTGTTGAAGATGCGATTGACTTGTTGGGTAACAAGCCGGCCATGATCGTGTAAAATGGCTTCATTGTAGATCGATTAGTTTCTGAGATATAACCGGAAATGTAAAAGTGCAAAACCTACCGCTTAATCTCGCGAGACCTGTACATTAGGGGTAGTTTCTGTTGCTGCTGGCCGTGAAAGGCGCTCTGTCTGAGCGCAGTCGCGGTCGACTGGGCGGCCAAACGGCGGAGCCGGAGCGGCGGAGCCGGCCTGTGCTCCCCTCCGGGCGCGCTCCCCTCGGCGGGCTGGCTGACGGCCCGTGTCGCTCCGCGGGCCGGTCACCCGACCAGCGGTCAGCGGGCAGCAGCTGCCCGGCCGCCGCCACAAAGGCCCGGCGCCCTGATTAGGACCATGTGTGGACGGCCAGGGGTCGAGTTAAAAGGCAGCCGCCCCCTGCCCGGCCCAGTGGACCCGTGCACGGGACGGCACGCGGCACACGTGCTGCCAATCACCCGGCACAGGCACGCGTCTCCATCTCGTGGAGGCATGCTTCAATGGGCAAGAAATTGCCCAAATTGGAACAAACTGCACGGGCGAGTGAGGTGCAGCGCTTGTGGCCGTGCAGGAGAGCCGAAACCAAAAACGAGCAATAAATGCTGAGCAGCTCTGACCAAGAACGGGTAATGCTCAGCAACTCTAACCAGGAGCACGGGTTGATCAGCTCTGGTCGCACCGACCGGTGGGAATCACCCAATAGGTGCTCATTTTCAGTTATAGATGTTTCAGGAAACGTTAAATTGTTTGATATAGTTGGCTGTCGAACGGTTTGACTCTGTGTTTGGGTGTTGTTCAAAAAAATTATCAGTTAAATTTTCAATTCACAAATCACAATTTTCAGTGATTCTTATCCTCAGTACGTGGCCAGTATCCCGGGATAAGCGAGGATTCAGCACGTCCTTACTCCTTACATTTACGAATCTATCAAAATATAAGATTTTGAATTCAGAATAAGATTAGTTGTTGATTATAGACAAAACTATGTTCGGGTAAAATGGCGTTGAAAACGATCAGTTGCGGATCTGAGTACCTACCTACCTAACTACGAAAATACCTATTCATACTGACATGTTTTACTGAAAACGAGATGATTTGCCATTTGGTATGGGTACACTACATACCTGCACGCTGAGGCTTTAAAAAAAGGAGTACCTATCCAAATGCTATGAAGTTTTAATTCCATGGACCGACTTGTTTTTCAACATCAGGCTGGATTCATATTTCCAATGATGCTTTAAACGGTTCTTTTGCCTATTCAGGTAACGTCTGAACAGATAAAAGCGGCATCTCCCCCCCCCCCCCCCCCAGCCATGCATAATCCAATTTCTGGACCGGCCTGTTCAGAGCCAGCGACAGGCTAATCAGATCCGGGTTGAGGTTTCGACTATTTGAGCAGGAGCTACCGAGTCTCACCCGCGGGTGATCGCTCGTCCCTTGGGCCGGCAGCCATCATCAGATAAATGCAGCTGTCGTGGGAGTACGTGTGGACCATCAGGAGCGAACCAGTCGCAACACTGTAACAGGTGCCAAAAACGTAGGCTGGGTGGTTACATAGTTTGTCCTTCTGAGCTGCAGGAGAATGGCTGAAAATGTTCGCCGACCGAAACTTTGCCGAGCACTGCCACACTCACACTAATTGCGTATTTTTTACGTTTTACTATTTTGTATTAGCTCGAGCAGCGACCTTATCTTAAAAGCGAAAGGTGAGTATATTTCCTAATGACACTGTGAAAAAGTGATGTTTACCAAAATAGTTTGCCCGGCTATACTATAATCTAAGTTATTCAGGCAGCCGGGTGAGTGAAGGCCGGGCGCGGCTGTTGTGATTTTTTGCCCGGTTCCGAGCCGGCGAGCGGGTTGTTAACGAACCCCGTCCGGCGGTCACTTGTCGGCGCTCCTGCCAGGCCCCGGCCGTATCAGCCGCCATTAAAATGCCCTTACCGAACTATCCGACCCTGTTTATGAAAATCCCCAACATAGTTATGGAAATGGGCGGCGGCCGGCGCGGCGGGGGCAGCGCGCGCACGTGCGCCGCCGCCCGCGCGCCGTCACCGCGCGCATATGCGTAATGGCGGGCGCTGCGCGCCGTCAGGGGTCAGGGCGCATGCGCCGCGGGCAGCCGCTCGTGCTGCGCACAGGAGTGTTCAGTGTATGCTAAACAGGGGCGTCCTGGAGGGAGAACTGGTTCGGCCCTCGGCCCGCCGAGAGACCGGTAGCCGCGCCGGCCGGCCGCCGGCTCCCGATTAGCGCGGCTACCGACTCCAAACATATTGATTACATTCCACCGAGATATATTGCCAATAAGTGAGCCCGGTGATAAGGGCAATTAAAGCAATGATTTCGAATTGGCCCGTAGCTCATTACACTTCACTTGCATGGCTTCTGTGCACCGCACTATTGATGCTATCGGCAGGGGTCGCTAGTAATCCCATATGTAAACACCCATGCCACCAGAGACATAAAATAAATCATGCACTCATTTTGTTTGTTGTTAGCTGTATATATCGCATACCACAGATTCTTTGAATGATATTTCCGACCGATTTAGTCGGGTTATTTTCGCTGCGACATCCATATAGGCTACTTTTTAGGAACGTTATGACTTTGCAAATGCTAGAGCGCATATAGTTGGCTGAGGATGCACATAGCTAGACATGTAAATAAAGTTGCTGCTGTATTCAGGCGGATTGGTCCCAGCAGCGTCTTTTCGCTTCTCCCGGAGTGGGGGGAGGGAGGGGCCCGCAGCACCGTTTCCCGAATTCCGGAGGCTGCGTCGTCTCTCGAGTCCTACCTGTTTGCCCGTGGGACCCTCTCAGCACGGCGCCGGCGTCTTGGAGCCCCGAGTCGCCGCAGAGCCTATCTATTTCTCCCTCTACACTTGTCACTCCTTTCAGACCCTTTCACGTTTCGTTCGCCGACATTGTCCCCCTGGGATTTTGCCCTTTTCAGCGCCGGCCCGAGCGCCCGTCCGTCTGACGCCAACAATGGCGCATTCAGGTGCGCAGTCTATTTTTCTTTGGCGGCGACTATATCGCCTTTGAGGCGGACGTCACGCCGGGTGCTCTGGCGGCGCCGGCGGCCGGGCGCCCTTTGTGAGCGGCGGCGCGGCGCGGCCGGGCCCCGCCCCCGCCGACCCCCCGCCGGCGGCGGCCGCCGAGCTGACCTGACCGGCCGCGCCGCGCCGCCTCACCCGGCCCGCAGACACTAAATCAGCCAGCGCCGGGCGCAAATGATAGATAAATACAGCGGGCCGGGCGGCGCGGCGCGGCCGCCACCAATGAACCTGTCCCGTTTTGTTTTCTGCGCCGGTCGGGACCGCAGCGCGCAGCGGGTGGGGCGACCCGCGCTCCGCCGCCGCCGCCGCCGCCGCACAATCGCTCCTTGAGCGTGTCGTTAGGGTCAATTCTGTGATTTCTAAGGGTCGCTGGGGTGTTTTTGTCACCTGGCACCGATAAAACAGGCCGGGATGTTCGGTGTTCATGTACCCGGCCAGTGTCGGTGTATCAGCACCAATGGTCCCAATAATGGACACCGCGCCACACTGGGCCAGTGGAGATCGTGCTCTTAGCGCCCCAGTTACACATACACACTGGGACGGCCGCTGGCCACTCCAGTTCCACACCATCGACGGGGTGGCTAATAAAAAGGAAATATCCGCCTATACAAAGGCTGAAACACTGAGTCAGTTCATACGTTTTTCCCCCTGAAATGTTGAGACAAATTGTATCTATCATTGCATCAATGATCAAACTTCAATGAGAAGTTTTAGATATTGTATGAGTGGCTGAAGGAAGAGACCCTTTAGTGGAAAGTATGTTTTAGCAGAATTGTTTTGTGGGCGTATTCGCTCGAATTGATCTAACTTAGTTGCAAGTTCACAAATGTTGATTTTTCTCCTTTAAATTTCAATTTCATTCAAGTTCTTTCAATAGCTGCACCGAGCCAATAGTACGGTCCTCCAGCAAAAGAGCTGGTTGGTTAGCCTATGTGCTTTTGGTGTAATAACTTTGAATGACATAGATACTCCTGTAAAATGACTCAATAGAAATGAGAAGAGGGTTCGTGCACACACTTCGGCAATGGTTTTCAACAGCCATTAGGCGTGGCGTATTCATCAATGCAGATCGCTTATTGTGATGTTGGCAACCAACCACTGAATACCTGGAGGGCCGTACCAGGGTTGTATACCAATCAAGTCGATTGAATTGATTGATTTGTTTCAACGCGTATTTTGAGTTGATTGGATTGAGTCGATTGACTTTTCGCGATGACTGGTTGACTGACTCGTTTGACTTTAGCGACTGTTTGACTGATTTGATTCCCGAAAATTAGAGTGACTCGTATGATTGAGTCGATTGAATGGAAAGTTCAAATGTTTTAGTTGACGAAAAATAATGACACCAATTGATGACATCAAAGATCACAAAACTACTCTGAAAACTGCTTGTCATCACAACTGCAATATGGGGTACATGGCCAAATAAAGAACAGGTCCTAAACATGAACAGCCAACTAAGCCAACTTTGACTTTCAACTGCAATAACTGCTCCAATCCTGGTGATAGAACTTGGCGATGCACCTACCTACCTTTCTGCACTCAGCAGGAAACGTTTTTTTTTTAATCCAGATGATAAAGTGCAAGGCCCTATATACTAATAAAGTGTGATTAATTAATAATTCACATCTCCACATCTCATCAGAAACAACCCACTGAACTCTACAAATATCAGAAACCCCTACAAAAATAGCTGAAACAAAAGCGCCGTTTTCGTCTCACTAATTACGTTGTTTACGTACCTAATTAATAGCTAATTTGCTGCATTGTTTAATTTGCAGCAGAACGTTTGTTGATCCTTTTCTCCTGAGAGCCTAAGCATAACATATTTAATATATTTCATTTTCCTTAAAATATTTTACCGAATATTAGTAAGTGGTTTTATTTCAAATGAAATAATAATTAAAACGAAATTGGTGTTGTACAACCGATTTATTTTATGATGATCTACCATACTACATGATAATCAATGACGTCATCTTACCAAAAAATCAAAAGACGTAGAATAAGGATTTATAAAAGCTTAGCATACTTATTGGCAAAACGTTTTCTCGCACCGTGCCGTTTTCGCGTTTTAATTTTCCTTGTTCCTACTTCCTTTGTCCTTAACTTATCCTGTGGTTCCAGAGTCCCTGTCCTCTCCATTTCCTTTTAAATATATTTTTAATCCTCATCCCTATCCCCCAGTCCTAACAGTTTCAAATTGTATTGCAATAAAATGTTTTGAATTCTTTACATAGGTACCTAGCATTGACATGCCACGTCCAGAGTCGTGGACCGCTAAATACTTCAAATCTCTTCCTTCTTAATCTGACAACATCCCACGTCTCAAATGCACATGGTGTGGAAAGATTTTTCAGGCTGCCCGTCAGTCTCTGTCTAACCGAAACTGTTACATGCAGGTAAGATATTTATTTCTATTTCCCTATGGTTAATATGTTATTGATGCATATTATCCATTAAAATAGACATGGTGTAGGGTAAATGGCCAAATCACGAACACTGCCAAAATCCGAGCAGCCAACTTTCAACTGCAATATCTGATATTTAGTGTAAATGGAGTTGGAATATGGCCAAAATTAAATTGACAACTTTTAGGTGAAAGGTGGTGATTAGGGTTAAGGGGCGAGTCAACTACTGGGTTATTTTGCACCCATTAAATGAAACTTCTGCTCCAATTCTACCCATTGAACCTCAATATCATGATCCACCTGTCCATCACTAGGTATCCTTCCTAATCACATAGAAACTTTGAATGGCATGGCAATTTATAATTTTAAATGACAATATTTTTATCTTTCTTCTGTAGGTAGGTAGGTAGGTAGGTAGGTAGGTAGGTAGGTAGGTAGGTAGGTAGGTAGGTAGGGTAGACCGGGGCAAGTCGCCCCGCCGAGGTAAAACGCCTCACCGATGTTTCTCGGAACTGGCAGAGTTCTGGGGGAACATCATCTCTTCTATGAAACGTGCACTATATGATCATTATATGAGCAGACTGGAAAGAAATTGTGACGACTCTTTCGGGAGATATAGCCAAAAATGTGTTTTTTGAGTGATTTTTATGTTTTGTCATCAGATTATGTATCATGGCGTTCTTTTATGGTCCACATCAGGTTAACGACTTTTATGTATTTTGAACAACTATTGTCTAACGCTTATCATGCCGGGTTGGTTCGTGATAAATTATGTCTTGCTGGAGTGCAAGGCGTTGTTCTCTGACCGAACTACGTGATGGGGTAAAACGCCCCAGTAGGTCGCGGGGCAAAAAGCCCCTGGGGCGTTTTACCTCATGTGTTGTTCGGGCTACCCACTTTCTAATGTTCGGTAGCTGGCGAACAGTAAGTTTCTATGTCTTTATGTGTATTTTTCTCAGCAACTGGATGGCAAAGGAAGTATTTTGTTAACATTTGCATTGCAATAATTTATTATTTGGTCTTATGAGGTAGGTGAAAAACCTGCTCATACAATAGTGTCATAGCTGAACACCTGACAGGATGGAATGTGCTAACTTCAGTGCCGTGCCTCCAGAGGTCTAACGGACCTCTCACATAAGATTTAGCCAACTACCATGTTGAATCTTTAATCTTAAGAATGGGGCTACTTGCCCCAGGCCGTGGGGCGTTTTGCCCTGGGGTTGGGGCAAAATGCCCCATTTGCAGTTGCTTCACAAATCACTTCCTAGCTTGGAGTCCGATCATAAGTGAATGAATTTGAGGGGTGCAATTTGAAGTAAAATGTCCAAAGAACGCATTGAGCACAAATTTGGCCTCCCAGGTGATGTGGGACAAAATTTATGTAGCAAAATAAATTATCTGGGGCGTCTTGCCCCAGGCTACCCTACATCAGACTGCTATGGACACTTTTCCAAGTTGGTGGGGCAAAAAACCTAATGTATGTCTTGGTTTGAGTCGTTTGATTGAGTCGATTGATTCCTTTCATTGTCGCGTTTGAGTCGATTGAATTAATTCCCGAAAACTGCTCTGACTTGATTGACTTGATTGGTTTCCCAAATTTGTCGTGATTGAATTGATTGCTATTGATTGAGTCGTATACAACCCTGGGCCGTACCTATTAAGTTGTAATCATGTAATGTTTTCTTTACTTAGAACTGCATGGTAACTTATCATTAAATGATCTGTCACTTATGAAACCTCCCGAGGCTCAAAATTTTGCAAAAGTCACATAGTCAAAGTCCTAACTAATTTGTTCCGTTCCGGAGGACATACAGCCTGGGTTTTCGCATTCATTTGTGTGCCATAGAAAATATAAAATGAAACGGTTCACAACACCTTCGTTTTTGCGGATAGGTAGGCATTCCTTCAAAAAGGGATGAGTGGGAATGCAGATTAAGATATCTGCATTTATGGAATGCAGATTAAGATCAAGATCAAGATGATATGCAATCTGCATTCCTCTTCCTTTATGGCATGTTTCGGTATAAGATCTGATAGAAGATGTGTCAATGCTACATCTCACGCTGAGAAAATGTACACAAAATCATCCGCTGGTTGTTCAGATTGCTTTAACAGCAAACCAGACCTTTGGCAAATTAGAACTACTATGCTTCATTCACGGCTCACATGTAAATGAAATTAACTTCCTGAACATGTGATCTGTTTTTCTGTATTTAGGTGCTTCTAATATAAGAACAGGTGTTCGGGTTTTAAAGCACCGCCCGCGCGGGGTAACACAATTCTTCTTCGTATTCGTATTCGTATTCGTATTCGTTTATTAGGGCTTTTCCAACAGAGTGGCTATTACGGCCCAGTCAGTACATGTAAATATCACATTGCTAAAAAAACTATGCTAAAAAACACATAGGTACACACATATATAGGCACAAACAAACAAAGAATAAAAGAGTATAAGTCAAATTTTGCGTCAATCAATGCTGCACTTTAAAATGCTCCATCAGCTGTCGCCTTGAGGCGGTCGCCGTCACCTCCCGTGGCAAGCCGTTCCAAGCTGCGGCAGCTCGGTAGGGAAACTGCCGCCTGGCCACCGCCAGGCGGACTCGGGGCAACTCGATCACCGCCGGGCCCGCGGCGACGGCGCGCGTTGCCCTCTCGGAGACGGAAGCGCGTGAGGGAAACATAGCTCGCAACGACTCGGGGGCAGCAGCGGCGAACAGAGCACGGTGCACATTGAACGCATCACGACGCGCGATCATCTCCTGCACGCTGGGCCAGCCGAGCGCGGCGAGAGCAGGGGTCACGTGGTCATATTTGCGGAGGCCGGAGACCAACCGTGCCGCAAAATGCACCACCTTCTGCAGTCGATCCAGGCAGGTTTTGGATGCACCACCCCAGACTGATGAACAATACTGGAGGTGGGGAAGGACGTGGGCTTGGACAAGGATTTTGAGGATGTCAGGGGAGAGGTGGTGACGAATTTTGAAGAGTGACACGAGGATTGCATTGGTTCGCCGAATGATGGAGGATATGTGTGGCTCCCAGCTCAGGGTTTGGTCAAGGAGAACACCCAGCACTTTGATATTTTTCGCTGGCCGAATATCTACGTCATTTAGGTACTGTGAGGACAAAGTCCTTCACTTTATCAACATAATTTTGCGCCCCAAGAAGAGTGAAACATGTTTTTTTCTCCATTCATTTTCAGACTGTTCAAGCTAAACCAGTTATGAAGGTGTTGGATGTTCTCCTCAGCCCGGGACTTCAGCACTTGGATGTCATCGGGCTTGGAGAGTGCTGAGTCCAGGATTTGGGTGTCATCCGCGTAGGATATGAGGCGGCCATGGGGGAGGAAAGAGGTTAGGTCGTTGACGAAGGTGAGGAAGAGGATGGGGCCCACTATGGACCCCTGGGGGACGCCGTGGGAGAGTGGGAGTGCCGTCGACAGGGCGTATTTTAAGGGATTTTCACTGGGTCGGCAATCACAATTAGGGGCGGCATTTTGCACTCATAGGGGCGGCACTTGGCATCTGAGGGGGCGGCATACCTGCTGATATTTAATGACCAAAAAAGACACGTTCGACGGTTCTTTTATAACTCTTCCTAAGTAATGATTTCAGATTCAACCTAAGCTCAGCGGTATTACGTTTATTTTTCCGGGATATAGTATTTCTCTCATCATAATGCGATAAATGAACTATAATTTGACCTAACAAAAAATAATTTTAAAATTTTACCTGAGGTAAACATGTTACATACCAGTCGATTCGTATCGTCAAGCTTAAAATATTCACGGCGTTTTATGGCTCTATCTAGAACAGTGGTCGGCAGGTCGCACGAGTGTGCCCACTTTATGGGCGCTGGACGGGGCCATTACCCCCACTTGTCATACCCCATTGCTTACACAGCAAGGGTCGCTGATATTCGGCCATATCCTTTGACGCCTCTATTTTTCTGCATAGGTATAAATAAAATGCAACACAATTAACTCTCTTTTTTATGGAGAGGGAGAGCGTGTGGAGTAAGGATTAACTCATACATTTTTTATTTATTAGTTACTCGCGTAATGAACAGCGTATTGCAACGATACGTTCATCCCTCCCCCCCCCCCCAGGTTAATGAATGTTATACCTACCTACTCAAACATTTTCGTGACCCCAGTGACATTGTCATTGAGTCAAGCGAAGACAATGCGGGGAGTCCGGTGCTCTACCAACTGAGCCACGGAACAGGCAAATGCTCACCATAGATATACCGACTGAACGATCCCTTTATAACTTCAGCGATTGATAAGACAAACAGTGTGTAACTGTATATATATATAACCCTCGCCGGCACAGGCCATTTTGAGTCCTTCGACGGCACAACGTTGGTTGGTACGACCCCCCCCCCCTCGCGTTTGGCCCCTGATGGAGCTAGAGCTTCGCAGAAAAAAAACGAGCGTGTTGCCCGTCACGAGAGGAAGCCAATGATACCCAATTTCAAGGTCCTAGGTCATCGGTTGACCTTCCAGGTCAGGTCAATGACCCAAAAATCGGGAATATCGGGACCTGTTTGAAAGTCGTAAATTGTGGCTGCTAAGGGGTTTTCCGGGGTGCTGATCACAAATATCGTGTTAGTTTTGATCACAGATGATGTCGTTAAGCGTTTAGACCAGGTCGGGTCAGGTCAGGTCAGGTCAGGTCAGGTCAGGTCAACCGGTGGGGGTCGTACCGGGTATTCGTAGTACCTGTCATCCGCCTCTGACAGCTTCGTAACATGTTACGAAGGCACCAAAACTACTTCGGAAATATTTAAATGGTTGCTAAATTCGAATTCAGCTCCAAAAACTAGCCTAGAAACATGTAAAACTCGAAAAAGTGAACCGAGGTCACCAAAGGTCAATGACCTGACCTGACCTTCAGGTGACCTTGACACCCACCCTAATGCATGGGAGCAACATCAAATCACATGTTTGAACGTTTGAAACCACGAAAAGCTTGCAATCGCGCGGTTAATGCGAGCCGACATACGCCGAATCTTGATTTCGGCCAAACATTGTCACGGAAAAGAGGTCACAGGTGAAAGGTCATTGAAGTCAGGGTCATAAAATTTGCAGGGTAGATGTAAAATTGATCAATTCGAGGGTACTGAAAGTTTCGTTGCGATCGGCCGCTTTTTACGCGAGTTATTCGCGATAAACCTTAGGGGGGTTGCATCAACCGGCGAGGGTTAAATGTAAGTCTCGAAATTGCGATGTCTCTGACCAAATGTAAGGACAATTTTGCGACCCTTCCATTAGGTAAAAGGAAATGGGAGAAAATCAGGGCATGTGCCTCTTTTTATAGGTAGACAAATGTCAAAGTTAACGAATTTAACCCTAGAACGCCTAGGGGGGTTGTATCAACCCCCCCCTGAGGTTTTTTCGAAGTGCACGCTAAACGGCTTGTCGTAGCGGGCTGAAATTTTCAATACCCTCTGGGGCAACCTTTGCGCATCTTTTGCCGAACAAAAATTGATCGGGTCATGTCAGGTCACGGAGTTATGACGTCATAAGAGGTACAGCCTCCGGCCGACAGTTACCAAACGTGTGCGCCGAATCCCTAGGTTTTCTGCCGGTGATACCCACATTGTTTGATGGATCATGATGAAACTTCCCATGCATGTTGGGGCAGGCATTGGCTATCGTGTGGTGCAAGAAAATTGACCGGGTCAGGTCAGGTCACGGAGCTATGACGTCACAAGAGGAACAGCGTCCGGTACTATTTTTGAAAAGCGCCCGAACCACTATTTTGCTAATTCTTGTCACCTCAATGGGAATATGCAGCAATATTAGCTTCTATAGGGAGCAAATGGACCTCCCAAACCCAAAAATACAATCAGATTTCAAAAATTTAAATTTTGATTTTTCGAATTTCTGCCGCCGACTGTGACCTTGCCGACTTCCGGCGCTCCCAACGCGCCATTTTTAGAGCTAGGGAAACGAAATACATACCAAACGATAGAGAATTGATCAGGAACACGATAGTGAAGGTTTCAAGTCGATATCTTCCACCGTTTTGCCGCAATCGCCGCGGAAAGTTGAAAAAGTTTGATTTTTTCGGAAAATTTGACCTTTAACCGGTCATAAGTAGGTCAAATGTTGACCTAGGACCAAAAAATATACCACCAATCGCGAGATATCGTTGAGAGCAATCCGTTGGTTTTTTTCGCTAAGCTCTACGACCTTCCGTTTCGAAACGCCAGGGGGGGGGGGGTCGTAACAACCCCCCCCCCCTGGTCGTTCGTGTTATGAGAAATGGCCTGGTCGTGCGAGGGTTGAACATCAGAAAACAATTAAAAATGACACACTTAATCAGAAAATTGCCACCCACGACCCCTCGTTATGTCCTTGAGGTCATATCAGGTCATGGTAGGCCTCCAGCAGTTTTTTTTTTCCAATAACTTCTGATAGAGACATGCGACATGCCTGAGCGATGAAAACACCTTACATAGATGCTTTCAGTTTGACGATACAAATCGACTGATATGCAACATGACCTTTACCAGCCAGGTCATGACCTGGACCTGAGCTCAAATTTCCCAAATGACGTTTGAATGTCAAATTATAGTTCATTCGACGCATCTCGACGAGAGGAGCACAGTACTGAAAAAAAAACAATGTCATAACTTTCGTGAGTCAATAATTATTACAGTAAAAAGGTTCTTCATTAAAACAGCTCAGTAGAGGGGCGCAGGGGGTCCACTGTCCCCTCCAACCCTCCCCGGCCCGGCACGGGTTAAACAAGTTGTGCTCTGTAGGTTAAGCCGTTGATTTTAGGTCAAGTCTGAGGACTTCATAGGAACGTTGAAGAGCTATCGAATGCGCTTTTTCGCGGTGCTGTAGTTCTATTCTTCCCCGAGTTATGCGCCAGTTTGTCAATAAATGTTGAAACAGACAACATTTCACCCACATTTTACCTTTGATGACCTCTGGTCACCTGATATTTGACATTTGACTTGACCTAACCAAAGCACGGTTAACCAACTAACCCAAGCACGGTTTTTGACACTCTTTCGAATACCGCTTACCGCGTGTCGCTACGTGGCCTAAGTAGCCAAGTTATAGGGGTCGGGAGGGGGGTTTAACCCTCGCATGTGTGCGGCGTTTGCCAGCTTCTAATGTGTAGGGGGGGGGGGTCGGTTGGACCCCCCCCCCTTGCCGTTTGGCCCCTGATTGAGCTAGAGCTTCGCGGAAAAAACGAGCGTGTTGCCCGTGACGAGAGGAAGCCGATGATACCCAATTTTAAGGTCCTAGGTCATTGGTTGACCTTCCAGGTCAGGTCAATGACCCAAAGTCGGGAAAATCGGGACCTATTAGAAAGTCGTAAAGTGTGGCGGCTAAGGGGTTTTTCGGGGTGCTGATCACGAATATCGTGTTAGTTTTGATCACAGATGATGTCTTTAAGCATTTAGACCAGGTCGGGTCAGGTCAGGTCAGGTCAACCAGTAGGGGTTGTGACGGGTATTCGTAGTACGTGTCAACCGCCTCTGACAGCTTCGTAACATGTTACGAAGGCACCAAAACTACTTCGTAAATGTTCAAATGGTTGCTAAATTCGAATTCAGCTCCAAAAACTAGCCTAGAAACATGTAAAACTCGAAAAAGTGAACCGAGGTCACCCGAGGTCACCAAAGGTCAATGACCTGACCTGACCTTCAGGTGACCTTGACACCCATTCTAATGCATGGGAGCAACATCAAATCACATGTTTGAACGTTTGAAACCACGAAAAGCTTGCAAACGCGCGGCTAATGCGAGCCGACATACGCGGAATCGCGATTCCGGCCAAACATGGTCTCGGAAAAGAGGTCACAGGTCAAAGGTCATTTGGGTCAGGGTCATGAAATTTTCAGGGTAGGTGTAAAATTGATCAATAAGAGGGTACTGAAAGTTTCGTCGCGATCGGCCGCTTTTTACGCGAGTTATTTGCGAAAAACCATGGGGGGGGTCCATCCGACCCCCCCCCCCTACACATGCGAGGGTTAAACAAACTCAGCCCGGCGCCGGTCAAGGGAAGGCACTATCATTTGGGGGCGCTGCAGATATGCTAAGGGACGACAGCATCATTTTGATTTTTGAGGCGCGCCACCAATTCTTTTTAGGGCCACCGACACTGTGAGGAGCGCAATTATGTCTTTGAGCGTTGCGGGGTGGCACCATTACATTGAAGGGCGCCATGTGAGCAGTGATGTGGGGCAAAATGACAATGAGGAGCGCCTCCGATACTTTAAGAAGAAAGAGACGCCAACATTACTCGGGGGGGGGGGGCAACATCACTTTTATTTTGAGGACGCCACCCACATTGTAAGGGGCGGCACTGTAACTTTAAGGACCGCCATGGATACTTTAAGGGGCGGCTCCATCATATGGAGGGGTGCTACAGATCGTTAACCCGCGCCCCACTGGGGGGGGCTATTTATAGCCCCCCTCCCGTTTTTCTGCAATAACTTCCAAACCGCTTGACAGATCGACGCCAAACTTTCAGTACTTTCGGCTGCATCAATTTGACACCTTGTGTCAAAATTTGAACTTCGTAGCTACCATAGGTCGGCCGGAAATGACGTCAGAGTGACGTCATGTTCGTCCGATTTCGACGCAAAACATTGAACCACGGCAATCGCTCCCAAGAGCTCAGTTTTTAAGCTAGATCCAATTTTTTTGCATGAAAGGACTCAGGATTGACCGCGCTATCAAACTGCCATCTCGAATTTTCAAAATTTTGAAAATTTCGAAAAGTTTATATAATAATATTCAAAATTTATATTTTTATATTTTTTTCAAAAAGTTTTTGACTTTTCGAAAAAAACCGGAATATATGTGACAGAACGCATGATTATGACTAACTCTAGCAAGTTTTAGCAAAATGTCTTCAAAAATGGCCAAGTTATACGCATTATTGCAAAAAATTCACAATTATTAATTTTTTAAATCAATTTTTCAGTACGTATTTGGCATCGTACACCAATATAAATGGCACTATCGTGTTCCTGAGCTCAAACTGCATCCAATAGACACCTTTTTTGTTGAAAAATTTCAACTTCAAAATTTGACCTTTTTTGACCTGAAAGTGACCTGACCTAAGCTAAATTCGACTCAAAATGACCTCGAATGACACAGACGACATCAAATTCGAAATCTATGGCCTAAATGGACCATAAAACATGTGTCACGAGACCGATGCATGATATAATATTTTCGTGACCTGTGATGACCTGACCCTGACCTGAAAATCAAAGTACAAGTTTGGTACCCTCAAGGTATCTAGAGCATCTGTTCACGAGTGTGGAAACCAAAAATGAGCCTGATCTGACTTGTTAGACGGCGGCCAGAGCCCAAAATGTGAACAAGCCAAAGTACTAATAATTTTTACTTTGACCTGACCTGTGACGTCATCGGTGACCTCGAGGTCAATGAAATTAGGTTTTGCTCGACAGTTTTCCGGGGCTATCAGACGCCGTTTGAATTTTGACGATCGGCCCAGTAGTTTCGGAGTTAGGAAGGGGGGGGCTATGAATAGCCCCCCCCCCCCAGTAGGGCGTGTTATACACAGACCCCAGTGGGGCGCGGGTTAATGGGCGGCAATAGGTATGATATTTAGGGACTCCGATACTTCGAAGGGCGCCACCGTTTGTTTGAGGGTGACATCATCACTTTGAGGGCCACCACCGATACTGTTCGGGACGCCACCGACACTATAAGGGGCGCCACCGACACTGCCAGGAGCACTTTGACCGGCGTTTCTATCACATATGGGCGCCGTGAGCACATTGGGGGGCGGCACCATGACGTGGAGGGGCGTTACGGAAGGTTTGAGGGGCGGCAACATGACATTGAGGAGCGCCTCCGACACTTCGAGGGACACCAGCATTTCTTTGAGAGGCGGCACCTTGACTTTTGAGGAGACACCACCGACACTGTAAGGGGCGGCACCATCACTTTGAGGGGCGCCACGGATGGTTTGAGAAGCGGCACCATTATGTATATGGAGGGGCGCTACAGAAAGTTAGAGGGCGGCAACATTGTATTGATGAGTTCCTCCAAAACTTTGAAGGGCGCCACTGACACTGTAAGGGGCGGCACCAGCACTTTTAGGGGCGGCAGCATCATTTTGAGGGGTGCCACCGACTCGTTGACAGGAGACACCATCACATTTAGGGGCGCCACTGGCACTTTGAGGGAGGCACCATCACATTGAGGGGCGCCACCGATACTGAAAGGGGCGGCATCATCTTCTTGAGGGGCGGCATTATCTGCTTGAGGGGCAGCTCCATCACAATGAGGGGCTATGTGGATACCTAGAGGGGCGGCACCATTATATTGGTGGGTTCCTCTGACACTTCGAAGGGCGTCACTGACACTATAAGGGGCGGCACTAACACTTTAAGGGGCGGCAGCATCATTTTGAGGGGCGCCACCAACTCGTTGGCGGGCAGCACCATCACATTCAGGGGCGGCATCATCTGCTTGAGGGGCGGCTCCATCACAATGAGGGGCTATGTGGATATCTAGAGGGGCGGCACCATTATATTGGTGGGTTCCTCCGACACTTCGAAGGGCGTCACTGACACTATAAGGGGCGGCGCCAACACTTTAGGGGGCGGCAGCATCATTTTGAGGGGCGCCATCGACTCGTTGGCGGGCAGCACCATCACATTCAGGGGCGCCACCGGCACTTTGAGGGCGGCACCATCACATTGAGGGGCGCCACCGATACTGAAAGGGGCGGCATCATCTTCTTGAGGGGCGGTATCATCACATTGAGGGGCTCCACAGATGCTTAGAAGGGCGGCACCATTACATTGAGTGGGACTACTAACAGATTTAGGGGCGGCACTGTCACATTGAGTTGTGGGATCATCACTTTCTATAGACGGCTGCTTCACTTTAAGAGGCGGCATTATCATTTCGGAGGGCAGCAGCCTCACTATGAATGACGGCACCTAGCCTGCATGTGCGTGCTGCATCCTAGAGGGGGCGGCAACTGGGTCGGCAAACGGCTGTCACTGGGTCGGCATTCTCCGTGACTGGGTCGGCAATTGCCGACCCAGTTAACATGTTAAAATACGCCCTGGCCGTCGAGGAGCGGACAAGTTGGGAACGGCCAGAGAGGTAGCTGCTGAACCAGCGGGATGAGATGCCATACCACTCGAGCTTGTTCAGAAGCAACGAGTGATCGACATTGTCGAATGCCTTGCTCAGGTCTACTGACGTCACCGCCGCAACGTGGCCGCCATCGACCCTGCGAGCCGCCCATTCGACAATGTCGAGTATGGCATCTTCAGTGGAGTGGGATGGGCGGTAGGCATACTGGGATGGGGAGAGGATGTGGTTAGTGATGAGGTAGGAGGTGAGCTGAGAGCACACAACCTTTTCAAGGATTTTAGAGAGAGCTGGAAGGATAGAAATAGGACGATAGTTGCCAGGTTGGTCAGGGGCGGATCCAGGAATTTTCGGGAGGGGGGGCGGCAAGTCGAAATAGGGGCGACCTGGCAATCCGGGGGCGCCAAACCGTCAAAATCGGGAGCTAAAAGCCCGTGCCGTGCTAGGGGGCGTTATCGCGCTCCCCCTCAGGTTTTTCGCAAACATCTGAAAAACGGCTGCGCGCAGCGCCGCCATTTTTAGCATATCTTATCATGCATCTTTTTTGCACATGTTGTAAAAATGTCTGACGCGGGTGATGGAAGGTCAGGTCACCAGGTTATGCCAAGTGACCTAGCCTAAGAAAAAGTTCAAATGCTTACCATTGCTATACCGACTGAACGATTGCTTTGAACCTTTCAGCGATTGATGAAAGCAACACTATTCATGAAATGTATATCTGGGAATTTCGATATCTGTGACCTAAGGTCAGGTCAGTTGTGCGACGTCTCCACTCTCCATTATGGTAATTGGTAGGTAGGTATAATTAAGTCTTTGGGAGAAAACTGAAAGGCATCTCTTTTGGACGAGCGCCATTCTAGACAATATCAAGCATTGGGATACATATAAAATTAACACACTGAATAAGGACATTGCACCTAGTGTGACCACTCATTATGTCCCAGAGGTCATCCCATGTCATGGAAGGTCCGCAGTAGTTTTTTTAAAAAATAACTTTTGATAGATTCAAGCTAGAGCGATAAAAACACCTCAGCTGTGTTCAGCTCGACGATACGCATCGACTGCTATGCAGCATGACCTTTCCCGGTCAAGTCATGACCTTGACCTGAGGTCAAATTCTCAAAATTACCTTTCATAAGGTCAACCTTTAGTTTGTTCGACGTGTCTCGACGACAGAAACGCAATGCTGGCAAACGTAATGTCGAGACTCTCTTGAGTCAAAAGTTATTGCAGGAAAACATTGTTCGTAAAAAGGCTATTTTTAGAGTCTTTTGCCCTCTGAAGACTTAACCGTTGACCTGAGGTCAAATCTGAGCGCAGCTCGTGGAAACACCTTTAAAAGGGCTATCGAATGCGCTTTTCTGCGGCGCTATAGCTCTATTGGTTTCCGAATTATGTGCCGCTGCTTCAAAAACGGAAAATGTTGAAAGAGGCAACATTTTACCTTTGATGACCTCTGGTGACCTGACATTCGACCTGACCTAAAAAATGACCGTTTTGTTTTCGTCCTGTTTTTTTTTTTTGACGATCTTTCGAATGCCGCTTATCGCGTGTCACTACGCGGCCCAGGAGCCGAGTTAGACGAGGGAGTGTGCCCCCCCCCCCTCCCCAGCAGGACACGGAAAACTCAGACCACCAGCACGGCACGGGTTAAAAGTCGTAGATGGGCACCGCTACCCTGGCAAAAGATATTAGCAAAAAGGTGGCCTCCATTTACTGGTGCAGTCCTTCTTCTCCCGGTGATGCCCCCTCCTTTTTCTGGAAGCGTCTCACTTATGCTGGTATGCCTCACTTCCCGGGGGCGCCCAACCTCTGCTTGGATCGCCTAATCCATTATGGAGAGACCCACTTTGCTTAAGTCGCCTCATTTTTTCCTTCTAAGAACGACCAATTTGCTGTAGGCGGCCCAATTATCTGGAACGCCCATCTTCTGCTAGAAGTGCCCCTCTTCTTCCTGATGCGTCCCACTTCTACTACGAGTGCACCTTTTCTGTTAGGGCGCCCCTTTGCTGCTGAGGAGTCTTTTTTCTACTGTGAATAGGGCGGCCCTCTCCTGTTGGGCGACCCCGAATTCTGCTGGAGGCGCCCCACTTCTGCCCAACTTTTGGTGGGGTGCCCCTCTCTTGCAGGGGGCACTTCTCTTTTGCTGGAGACGCCATTCTTGTGGGGGCGCCCTTCCACTGCGGGGAACGTCTCTCTTCTGCCAGAGGCACCCCTCTTCTTCTTATGGGGCTCCTGTTTTTTTTTGGGGGGGGCGAGGCGACCCTCTGCTGCTCGGAACGGGGCACACCTCTCCTTTTACTGGGGCACCGCCCCTCTGCTGGGGTTGCCCTTCCGCTGTCGTCAGGGGCGCCCCTCTTGGTAGAATATAATCCTTTTCTTTTTGTAATGGGGCGCCCCTCTTCTACCGGGGGCGCCCATCTGCTGCTGGGGCGTCTGTCTTCTGCCGGATATTGTCAATGGGGCGCCCATATCCTGTTTGGCGGGCCCAACCTCTGCTGGAGGCTCCCTATTTCTGATTAACTTTTGCTGGGGCGCCTCTCTTCTGCTGGGGCGCCCCTCTTCTGCTTGGGGCGCCCGTCTCCTGCTGGAGACCCCTCTCTTCTGCTGGGGCGCCCCTCTTCTGCCAGTGGCACCCATTTTCTTATTATGGGGCTCCTTTTTTGCTGGGGCGCCCAGGTGCTGTCAGGGCGCCCCTCTTCTCGGAATGGGGGCGCCTCTCTCCTTTTGCTGGGGCGTCGCTCCTCTTCAGGGGGACACGTCTCCTGCTAAGGGTGCCCTTCCGCTGCCAGGGGCGCCCCTCTTGAACAGAAGGTATTTTATATTCTTGTAACGAGACGCCTTCTTCTGCTGGGGGCGCCCATCTGCTGCTGGGGCGACTCTTCATCTGCTGGGAATAGGCAATTGGGCGTCACTCTCCTGCTTGGTGAGCCCAACTTCTGCTGGAGGCGCCCTATTTCTGCTGAACCTTTGCTGTGTCGCCGCTCTTCTGCTCGGGGCGCCCTCTCTGCCGCGGGATATGGGCGCCTTTTTCGGATGGCGGGGGGGGGGGGGGGCGGCCGCCCCCGTCGCCCCCCCCTGGATCCGCGCCTGAGGTTGGTTAGGGTCTCCAGATTTGTGAATGGGTGTCACATGGGCAACTTTCCATGCGTCAGGAAAGGTATGGGTGGAGATGGATGTGTTGATTAGATGAAGGATGAGTGGACCGACTGCAGGGAGACAGCTCCTGATCGCAGTGATCGGGATGTCATCGACCCCGAGCCCGACGGCCCCCGACGCACTCAGCCGACCCACAGTCAAAATCAGGTCAGGCAGCGTTACACATTCAGGGGCGAAGGCACTCGCACACACACGGGGAGGACGAGGGCCAGCAGCAGGGGGGACGGCCCCCTGCGCGGCCAGCATGGCCTCTGCAGCCACACGCGCGCCGACACCGGCAAAATGCTGATTAAGCCGGTCAGCGCTCAGTGCGTCATGTCCATGATCTGGTGGCCGAGCGCCTCCGGAGCCTCTCGCAGACAAGTCAGCGCCATACTGCTTAAAGGGACCCTCCCACCTTCAAAAAAGTTAATGAATTGGCATAAAAGTGATGTAGCGTGAATCACAAAGAGCGAAAATGAACATCTACCAAATTTTACCGGAAAATATTCACCCGTTTTCGAGATATAAGACTTTTATTTTTGTTTACTTTTTGGGAAATCCACTGTTTCTATGACGTCACATAAAGGTTTTCTTTACGTCGGCATTTGGAAGCAATAGTTTGGTATCAAAGTGCGACAAATATTGCGCGAATGATGCGTTTATCTTATCAAGGTCAATATATGATGGCCAATAAAGGATTCCAGGACAATTCTTATGGCATTTCTTCGTATCGCAATTCTTCGTCTGCAAATCTTCGTCAGGGCATTTATTCGTACCTACCGCATTACTTTGTCTCGCACCAGGGTATATGAAAATCGGCTCGCATTTCTTCTTCAACGCAAATATATGCAAGAGTAAGCATTGAGGGACAAATAAATGCACCGACGAAGATTTGTAGACGAAGAAATGCGGACGAAAAATTGTGCTACGAAGAAATGTCATGCGAGGATTCGTTCGGGTACCATGACATTTATGTGATTTCAAAGTCAAGGTTCACAGCTGATCTGCTAAATCAAGCCAAGAATCCAAACTATCAAAAAACTATAAATATTTGTTTGTCTGTCACAGAGGTCTCAAGCAATATAAGGTTGACATATGTTGAATCAAAAATCTACTGCCACAACTCACATCTCCTGCCTTAGTTTATCATTGTTGTTTTAACTTGCTTTCAAGAGAAACAGAAGCCAGTATCTGATATCACTTTAGATGATTGTTTCAAGATCTGAGTTCAAATGGAAATAAAAGCAAGATCAAGATGAAACAGGGATTATTGCTGTTAAAGTAGTTTGGCCATGATACAACAAGCACATAAATCATTAGCCAAATCAAATACTGGTTGGTTTGTCAAGATGTTTGTTGTCTGTCGTCTGTCGAGCTGCTATGAACACTGAACGCTCTCACTCTTACTTTAAAGAGAGTAGTTTAAGTTGAATGGTAGTGAGCTGTAATTAGACAAAGCAGCTATTCAGTGCTCACATCAAGCCAGGCTAGGAAATGGCATCAACTGTGGTGGGAGGAAGCAGGTTCGGCAGCCCTATGTTGTAAACTTCTGTTATGTCTTGTGTTTGATCAACTGATGTTTTCTGCTCTGTTTTGTGCAGTGATAGTAGCAGGTAACCGCATGCTTGTCAAATTATGTGAATAAACGAATTCATAACATTGCATTTTTCTCTCCATGCAAGGAACAAGTAAGATGTTGTAGAAAATGTAATAGAGGGCTGCATTGCTGATTTTGCACTTTATCAGAGCTTTATTTAGAATTGCTTTCCTGAAAGGTATACACAGGCCACAGTGCTGAAATTCACAATGTCATAGCTTTTGGCAGAAAAAAGAAAAGACTTACCTAGGTAAAATTGGCTGAAAGTATGGCAGAGCAGGTCTTGATGCGTATGCCCATCCGTGTGCTTGCCGAAGCCGAACTGACTGCAACACATTTAACTCTGACCCACCATGGTGGCTGGCTGTGGCATATCCTGAACTTTCACCACTCTAAACAAGACAACTTTCAGCCCTCAGCATTGTATTAAAACACTGTACAAAACACTCAAAATTTGTTTCAGTGCCATCCACGGACAACATCAGTCGCCATTCACCAGGCCAGTAAAAACAGAATAGATAATAGCTTCAAACCCATGTAGTCAGAGTTACTAGGTCTGCACCTCAAAACAAAATCCAGGTGACATTCACCACGCCAGTAAAAAACAGGTACTTAGGTAACGTAACAGCTTCAAATCTGGTAACATGTTGGTCGGACTTTACACTACCATATTTACATGGAATAATATGATACCAAACAATAGTGCAACTATTCTGGACAACAAAATTGTATGATAAAATTAATTTAGAATACTCTGGCATGATTTACGAGCACAGGCAGGTGTTACCTACCAGCCTTCTCAATGCTCGTAAAACCAACATCGTAGTTTTGATTTTACCTTACATGATAACACACTTGGCTGCAATGGCACATTTAATTTAATACTGTGAAAAGACCAGTTATAACCACTTCACAAGCACAATTGCACCTCATGCCGACATCCTTTTCCAAAGACAGTCAGCAGCGTCTTTCGTCAAAACTGGAAGACAAATCCCCTTTCAACTGTTAACATCAAAAATATTTCTTCATGGTGTGACTGTGATCTCCATATGGAAACCTTGCAGGAAAAGAATAAATGTCAATTGTCAGCTCTTCAAATTTCTTTGGACTTTAACTTGCAGTACCATATCCAGTTTGCTTTGATATTTTGTTTTTTATTCCATGTTGAAGTTGAACACCAAGCTCCAGATATAGCAGGCAGCTTGATCATCTGCGGCCTTGGTATAATATCAGTCCAAGTTCCAGTGGTGGGTATCTTCTAATATTCAAATTAAAATGAAAAGCAATAGGCTTTCTCAGCGCCGACGACGGATTTCACGTTGATAAAAAAGGGAGCTCAAGGTCAGCAAAACTCGGGTTCAAGGAATGGCGGGCGTTGAAATGACTGCTGACGTCATCAAAAAACCGCTAATGGTTAAGAGATAGGGACTAAGCTGGTCCCACCCTGCAAGTAAAGGGAAGAAATTTCTTGAACACCATAAAGCTGCGGGGGTTGCGACCAGGATAAATGGTGGTTTCTGAGCCTGGCCGCAAACTTGGCTATCTCAACTCAAAACTAATGTTAAGGTGGGATGGTCCCTTTAAGGCGGCTCCAGAAGCGCCTCCCCGTGTCACTTTGCAACGACTCCGTTAGGTAAGACCTGCGCGCTCGTGATAGTAAAAGCTTCTTCTGATATTCCAGATAGACCTCGGTTTCCATTTCGCTTTTCTATCTACAGACATTAAACGTGCTCATCCCCACTTACTTTGAAAATAAAAAGTTCTAGTCACATGTTTTGCTGTTTCCACATCCATTCGTGTGATACCGATTTTTAGCATTTTTAGTTCGGAGGACGGTCACATCACCGAGGTAAGCTGTGCCCAATCTGCGGCTTTCCCACGCGTTACACCGGGCCACGTGTGGCCAGACGAGAGCACCACCCACGCCTGTGCGGACCACTGCGGACCGTTCCCAGAAGGACCGGTGGGTCGCCCACGCCGGCCGGTGACCACCATGGGATTACAGTCGAGGAAGCCCCCCCCCCCCCCAAACACGTGCCGGGGGAGGGAGGGGGGGGGGCACAGCCGGCCGGTTAGTCGGCCCACACACTCAGCGGCTAACATACAGCGGACTGCGCCGAGCGGCCCGCCAGCTGGCGACCGAGCTAATCTGATCCACGGCCAGAGTGTGATCTCAGCGACCGTGATCTTATAGGAACAGTGATCTCAGCGACAGCGATCTGTGCCGGCCGCCCCCGGTCGGCGGCTGTATCTAGCCGCCATCAGATCGGCCCAGATCAGCCCGTGTTTTCCGACCCGGCCGGCGCTGAGGACTGAGCTCCGGGCGAGCGGCGCTGACCGCAGCACTTCAGAGGGGCCGCCGCCGCCCGCCGCCGACCGTGCGTCCCACGGCGCGACATCGCCAGCGGCCCACGCACCCCGCAGGCGAGCTGACGGGCCGCGGAAACCCGCCCACACATGACACATTAGATCATCGTTTGAGAAAACTGGCGTCGACGCAGCCGTGACATTTGACGCACCGCCGCCGCCCAGCCAAACAGCCAGCATCGGCACTCTACAGAAAATACCTAATGTAACTGAATGGTTAACCACCACAGACAGCTGTCGAATCCAAGCTACCATGCGACGGGTTAGGTTTAGGCAGGTTCTACCCTGCCTTACTGTACGTATATAGGTAGGTACGAATAACGTGTCCCCCACATTTCCCCCACATTTTAAAGACGCATGCGTGTGGACACACACACCCCACCTGTCGAGTTATTTGTGCATCCACATACTCCCGTCCTACTATGCTAACGGCACTTGCAATGAGCTCCAACCAATGTTTGCCTAGGACCATAATGCCAATCTATAGGTATACCACCAAGAAGAGATTTGGGAGGGGCCAAATCGGATCTTACTCGCTGAGAAAAAAAAGTTTACCAACCTATGGAAACCAACCTTTATTCAGGATAAGACTCATCTCATGCTCAGGCAAACTAACATATTTACCAACCATGCCTTAAGCTGCTGTAGCGGGAAACCATCAAACGTTTTTCCTAAGCTAACTGAATGCACATTGCATAGATGCACAAGCCAAGCTTTTAGTTTTCACTAGATAGGTACGCGATGGGATGGAGATAAAGAGGAAAACTGAAAAAAAAACAATACAAATTATGCACTAATGAGAGGAGATTTCATGTATATGGTCAAGCATGATTTATCATAATGGAAATAAGATGGAATAGTAACCTTTTGCTCATAACTAGGGCGCTAAAACAAATCCAATATCTGGATTTGTTTTTAGGTTACCTACTTTAGTTATGAGCAAAAGATTACCATTCTATATGATTTACATTATAATCATTATCATGCTAAACAACGTTTCACACCATTCAAATGACTTATCTTTTTTTTTAATTTTGCATCCCCGCTAGCACAAGGCTATAGCAGGGGGAAGGGAAGTTGCTGGCTTGCTGGCAATGTGCCAGATCTTTTGCTTTGAGAGAGAGAGAGAGAGAGAGAGAGAGAGAGAGAGAGAGAGAGAGAGAGAGAGAGAGAGAGAGAGAGAGAGAGAGAGAGAGAGAGAGAGTGAGGAGAGAGAGAGAGAGAGAGGGAGAGAGAGAGAGAGAGAGAGAGAGAGAGAGAGAGAGAGAGAGAGAGAGAGAGAGAGAGAGAGAGAGAGAGAGAGAGAGAGAGAGAGAGAGAGAGAGAGAGAGAGAGAGAGAGAGAGAGAGAGAGAGAGAGAGAGAGAGAGAGAGAGAGATGATTTATTTGAGTATCCATATTCACACTTGTCGAAACATTACGATTGGCGTAGAAGCGCTATGGCGCTTAAAATGAGACGCCGCTCGAAACACGTAGAAAGCAGACAATAACACTTCTAATCGAACACTACTAATCACTACTGATCTTAATCAAAATGTCAATATCAACATAGCGAAGTCGTCCTGCCTTGGCCGAAGCGCCTGTCCCTGCCCCTACTCGTGCCATTGCTCTGCATTCCGAAGTGGAAGTGCTGCTCCTAGTTCTAGCAGACAAATCTCCGCGTTTTGAGTATATAGCTCTGGACGGCCATGGCGGTGTCATGGCGGGTAACCTTCATAACTCGCGAAGGCCCATTTAGCAGTGTTTCTATTTTCTTTTCCGAGGAATGTTTTGAAAGTTCTCACTGAGAATCTCAGTTAACCTTTGGAACAATTCTTCTCGTTCTGTGCGAAAGAGTGGACAGATAAGGAGGAAATGCTCGTTGTTTTCTGTAGCAGCACCCACATCTGCACTTGGCTGAATCACTTTTCCCCAATTTGAATCTGTGGTCATTAACCCTATTCCTGGCGGGGGGGGGGGCCTCAGGAGCCCCCCCCCTGAGGTTTTTTGGTTATATCTCCCAAACGCGTTGAGCTAGGAAGCTCAAATTTTCTGACTTTTCCTAAAAGGCTTCTACGCAACATGTCTGAAAATTTTGAGTTGATCTGACCTCAGGTCAGGTCACCAGAGGCGGTTTGGTGACGCTACCTCAGAAAAGTTTGCAATCACGCCAGAGCTAGAGTTTTTGACCGATCAAGTTCTTCTCTTCAGGGTTTAGTTAGGGTACCAGTATGTGCAATTTGTTTATCTCGGAATTTTGATATCGGTGACCTAAGGTCAGGTCAATTTCGCGACCTCCCCATTATAAGTCAATGGGGGAAAAATCAACTCCCTGTTTTTACCACTAAAACGGGTCGGAATGGCCCCATATACCATACAGGACTTCATATACGATCAACCTTCACTACCTTGAGGTCTGTTTTGCTGTTGGGCAGCTGTGAGGTCATGTGACGTCATCAAAGGTCACCAATGGTTTTTGGCCAATAACTCCGTACAGGAACAAGATACAGACGCGTGGATGGTCTCATTGTGTTCAGCTCGTCAAGACGCATCGAATGATATACATGATGACCTCGAGGTCACGTGACCTGAGGTCAACCTTTGACCTTGACCTTTCGAGGTCAACATATATATCCTTCGATGCGGATTGACGAGAGGATCACGATGATGCCCTTAGTTTGTTCCTATCTTGACTAATTCGAAAGTTATTCGAGAAAAACTCTCTCCATATCTAGCGCCGCCATTTTGACTTTTTCGACCCCTGTGACGTCATCTTTGACCTGACCTGAAAATGACCTTGATAAAAATTTTAGATCTTGGCCGTGCGTATCCGATGCCGTTTACCGCTTGTCGCTATCTTGCTTCGTTCTCGAGATCTCAGGGGGGGGGGCCGAATCGGCCCCCCCGCCAGTTTCTTGTCCCGGCGGAGCCCGCCAGGAATAGGGTTAAGATCTGGTGAATTAAGCCTGAGTCGGGTGTGAAGCCGGTTTCCAATTTTGGAACCTGTGCTTAGGTAGGAGCTAGGTGACATGTTTATACCGGCATATGCATACAGCCTCTTTTTGAAGAATTTTTGGCTGTGCTCGGCTCGTAAGTCGTTGGGTAGTTCGTTCCAGATTCTTGTTGTTGTTGGGATGATAGATCTCGCGTAGGAAGCTGAGCGGACTGCTGGGATGGTGCGTTGAGTGGACTGTGTGCATCGCAGATTTCTCTCCATCTCTAGGTTTCTCGTTTTGGATATGATGTCTTTTATGAAGTCCGGAACACGATCATCTAATGCTATCTTGTGATAGAGTTGCACTTTGTGGGCCCGACGTCTGTCTAGTTACTAGTGAGGTCCAGCCCAGCTCTTTCCGGAGGCCCGCTGTAGACGTCCTTCGAGGTGTGTCAGTGATAAGGCGTGCCGCCCTGTTCTGCGCTTTCTCTAGTCGGGACTTGTCAAATGCTGTCAGATGGCAATCAAATATTGAGTCGCAGTAGTCGAGTTGGGGCTGGACATACATTTGATAGATTTGAAGTAAGATTTGTCGTGGAAGTAGAGATGCTATTGGGAAGAGAGGACTCATCGTGCGGTAAAATTTTGATAGGATGTTGTTGACGTGAGACTTGAATCCCAGATCAGTTGAGATTGTTATTCCAAGATGTTTGTGGGAATCGCGAATGGGAATTGGTGAACCGCCAAATTCCAGGCTTGGAATGTGTGTGTGTTATTTTTTTTGGTTACTAAGTGTTTGTTGGACTGTTTTTGTAGCATTAAATGTTATTATCCAGTCGTCTCCATAGCGTTTGATGCGATTTAAGTCGATTTGCAGTGATTTTGCAACTTCATGAAAATTATTAACATTGTGACTGGCATGTAAGGAGCTGTCATCCGTAAAAAATAGCATTTCATTGTTGGTAACGCTACTGAGCCCATTTAGATACATTATGGCCAGCAGTGGGCCTAGGATGGATCCCTGTGGCACTCCTGCGGATAACTCACGCTGGGTGGACGTAGTTTGGCCTAGCTGGGCTACTTGTCTCCTGTCACTTAGATAAGAGTTTAGCCAATCAAGTTGTGCACCTCTTATACCAAATTCTTTATCACATTTTGCTAGCAGTCCCTCATGCCAAATCTTTTCGAAATATCTTGATATATCCAGGTAAATGATTGTGTAATCCTCACCCGAGTCTATGGCTCTATATAACCTGTGAGTTAGATAAGCAAGTTGGAGCTCTGTGTTGTGACCAGGGCGATAACCACTTTGTTTTTGTGTTAAAGGTAGTGTGCCACCTTTGAAAGATTTCCCATTTTATTTTTCCTAGGATAAGAAGCTTCTGTTTTTACCTAATATCGCAAAAAAAAATCAAAAATGGGCCTGGAATAGGGCCTTTTTCGCCTAAAAGTTTTTCGGTTTTTAGATATGTATAACAACTGTAGTGGGCTGACCTGCAAACAGGCGTCGGCAACAATCGCGAATGCGGCGCACATGTGACAATAAGCAAAGGTCATTATAGAGTTACGACGTACGGGAATGAGTTATCAGCTGTCTAATCGTAGACAACACAATGTCGAGCCTTAAACTGTAAGCCTGTATTGGTATTGTTTCTTTTATTTGGCTGTCGAACATTATTTATGGTTTGAAATATGATTTTATGTAAAATAATTAATATGAAAAAGCCGTCTCTTAAGTTATGACCGCATTTCACCACACGCAAGTGGCAGAAATGACAATGATCAGCTGACGCATTTTTCTTGGCCGAAGTCAGAGCGCGCGGCCCGACGCACCACCACCGCACCACAAAGTATGAGCAGAAGCCGCGCCCAAAGCCAGGGCCCCGGTAACGTGAGGTAGCCGAGTCGGGGCAGCGTGCGCTGACCCAAGCCGGGGCCGCAGCTTTGGGCGCGGTCTACCGCATCCCCGCGGGCAGCCCCGGGCTATCACATGACACCGGGAGGACGCGCGGCCCCGGCTTGGGTCAGCGCACGCTGCCCCCACTCGGCTACCTCACGTTACCGGGGCCCTGGCTTTGGGCGCGGTCTACCGCACCACCTAACAGGCGTGTTCGAAACCGCAGGAGATGATGATGAACGGGTTTATCGAAACTTGATTGGATGAGCATATCGGTAATAGCGATTTCAGTGTGTGCATTTATTGTTCATAGTGGTGTGAAATGTGGTTGGGGTACGACCGACAACCCGTCGGGGCGAATTTCGCACTGGGGTACTCAAAATTTGAAGAATTTAAGACGTTTCCATGAGTTTTGAAGGTATGGATAAGTTCTAAAAATCCGGTTCTCCTTATCTGGGCCATTAACTCCATACGGTCCAGGAAAGCTGGCACACTACCTTTAACCCGCGCCCTGGTGGGGGGGGGCTATTTTTTGCCCCCCCCCCCTCCAGACTTTTCGATATATCTCCAGAACCGCTGCGCCGATCGTCACCAAACTTTCAGTACCCTCCCGGACATCAATTTTACACATGGTGACCAAAAATTTTTCCAAAGGCTATGATAGGTTGGCCGGAAATGACGTCAGAGTGACGTCATGTTCTGCCGTTTTCGACCCAAAAAAGGGTTCCGCGGGAAGAGCTGTCAGGCCTATAGCTTTGCAAATACAGAAAAATGATAAGAACATAAAAGCTGTAGAATTAACAGGGCTACAAACTCCTATCTCGGATTTTTGAAATTTTTGGATTTTGACCCCCAAAAATCAAAAAATAGATTTTTGGGATATAATAGTCAAAAAATCCAAAAAGTTTGTTGAATTTCGCAAAAACCGGAATATATGTGATAGTCCTTACCGCCTTCCATCCACATACCAAATTTTAGATTGATACCTCTTTTTTGGCGAAGTTATAGCGAAAAAACTGTTCAAAATTGATGACGTCAAATTTTCAAACTCAATTTTTAGCAATTCTAGACCTCGTAGTGCAAAACAAAGACCACCATTAGACTCCCCGTGACGAGCTGCATCGAATCGATACCAATTTAATGCAAAAATATCAACTTTAAAATTTGACCTTTTTTGACCTGACCTTGACCTGACCTCCATCAAAAGTGACCTAAACCGTACCTGATGGTCTTATAACCACACCATTGGGTTGGAAATGAAAAACTGGCCATAAAAACATGCATCGCACAACCTTAGTAAAGTTGGGTTCATGGGGTGACCCTTGGTGACCTTTGGTGACCTGACCTGTGACCTGACCTGGTATGACCATGACCTCTAATAGCAACATATGTACTAGACAACTGACGTCTTATCGCTGATTTCGACAAAATGCGTTTTACTCGGTGTTTATAGCGCTTTCCAGAAGCCCCGTGAACGGTGAAACATTTTATCTTTGACCTGACCTGTGACGTCATCGGTGACCCCGAGGTCAATGAAATTTGGTTTCCCTCGACAAATTTGACAGGGCTATCGAACGCCGTTTGAATTTTGCGGATCCTTCCAGTAGTTTCGGAGATACGAGGGGGGGGGGCAAAAATAGACCCGCCCCCCCCCACCAGGTCGCGTTATAAACAGACCCCACCAGGCGCGGTTTAAGAGCGAATGACTGTGAATGTGCTCATATATGAGCGAACATAAGTTTTCGAATATTTTCGATAGACACGGCAGTAAGCTTATTGGTCGATATGATGCAGCCTCAGATGGGAGCCCTTCCCTTTAAAAATTGGTTTAACTGTGGCTTTCTTCCACTGAGCTGGGTACCTGCCTTTTTGGACTGATTTGTTTAAATTCTGGATAGAGGCTCAGCAATGTAAGCCGCTGACATTTTGATTAGTTTCGCCGGTACGCCGTCGGAGCCGTGGCTTTAGACGAATCCAGCCCATTGATGGCTTCAAAACATCTCGAGGTGTAATGGGAGAAAACTGGAAGGTGTGTTGATGCTGTTATATAAAACTTTACGGGTAAGTTAATTGCCGGCTATTTTATTCCGGCCCAAGAGGCAAAGCAAAGACAAGCTTTATGTTAAACCGGCTCTGTGGCGTCTGGTGGGTTGAAAAACAAAGGGCAAGCCGAAAAGGTGCCAGATAGGCGAGGAGACCGATAAATTTGGTTACTTACGTAGAACTTCCTGCTGAGACTTGCTGCTGATTGTGCTGTGTTTGGTGTGTGTGCTTGTTGTTGTGCAGGTGAACCTTTACCAGGAAAAATCCTTACTAGAAAAAAACCCTGGTGCCTGTTCAAGAGGGCAAAAACCTGTGCGTTCAGCCAAAGTTACACAGTAAAAAGCCCTTTCTTTTGATTACGTTACGTTATATCACTATAGAAGTGGCATTGTATGTGGATTTGCGCGCAAGAGGAGTGCGCGACTCACCAAATAAACCGGTCAGTCCGGCGACCCTCTGCGGGTTAGGGCAGCCGGTGTTAACCGGGTGCACCAGCCATGTCCCTCCTGCCTTAGGGGTAATCAACGATCACCCCACTCGTGCATTAAACCCATTAATGCACCAAAACCATGCGTTAAGATGATATGCCTAGGATATCGAGGACGCATACATTTTGAAGAAGGCAAATCCATATTGCCTGCTGAAAGCTGCAAACAAATATGTTTAAAGAACTTTTTCGATTTTGAACGCTTACGATCCTAAAGCTACCGATGGCTGTCACTGACGGATCGGGGGGGGGGGGGGGCGGTGGGGATGGAATAGTGGCCCTTGGATCCTAAAACGACGAAAAATAACCATTTGCCTCGATTAGAATAACCTTGTTTTACAGTGGAAAAAGTGAAAACGAAAAAAAAGTGTTCAGAGTTTTTTTTTAGTTAGAAAAAGATTTTTTGTGAGAGTATGCTCCCGCATCATCCAATAGCGCCTTTCTAGATCCACTAGTGTGCCGACTACCCTGTTTTGTTTTCATAGATTTATTCATGAATCAGTCAACAATAAAACAAGAAGTAAAGAAAAAAAAGAAGTGACTGTAAAACGATAAAAATGCCACAGCCCGTGAGCTTAATGATGTAGGACTTAAATGTACTTAGGACTTAGGTACGGTGAGCAGCTTTGATAGATCATTGCAATTTCTTCGCCAAAGCGTG